>NC_142348.1:21837500-22137500 GCF_054954075.1 Amborella trichopoda | reverse complement strand
AAGTTTTGCTATAATATACTATACTCAAGACACACTATCAAAACCTTTTTGAGCAAGCCCTAAAAAAGTCTTCATACTTAGGAATCTAAAGATGTGTCTTAACATGCCGCATCTTTCAATTTACTGCATAATAGAACATAAGTATCCCATGATAAAATATGATATCTGTCAACTCATAAAAAGTTTATCTCCAAATCATTTTGAGTATTGAAATAGATTCAAAAATATAAAATAGTGCTCAATTCCATCCCTAAATCATACAATTTAGTGAGTCTTTGTTTTAGTGACATTTAGGTCACAATGCAATTTTCTTAGTAGAAAATTAGGTTGAACACCTCTCAATAAAAAATTTGTTTCTCTCAATTCTCAAATAATTTCTTCTTGAAATCTTTAATGTTGAAAAACTAGAATCAAAATCAAATCACAACATCATAGTTTGAATTCTAAATAATACTTTTCTTCAGAGAAATAAATAAGTGACATTCATGTCACAAAATAAATTGTATTGCAGAATTCTAGGAAGAACACTATCTAATAAAATTGTCTTTTCTCTCTATTCTCATGGAGTTTCCATTTCAAACCAATTTTGTTTGAAATTAGACACATAATGATAACACATATATTTACACAAGTCTTATATGACTCTGTTAAGTAGGCTTGATAAATATTGTTATTCATGTCTCAATGAAGAACATAATAAATTACAGAAAATTTAGGATAACCTCGCTTCAATCCAAAAATTTTATTCCTCTCTTCTCATGAATATTTCTCTTTTAAATAAATTTTATTAGAAAATAGACTCAGAATGAAAGTCTAAAAATTTAGTGTGAACTATAAAATTTTTTGTTAAGTATAGAAATAAAATTATGACTTCCAAGTCATGGAAATAATTTTCGTTGTAGAAAATAACACTTGCGCATCCTTCAATAATTTGGTGATATTTTTCAAACCACAACGAATTTATTGATGACACCTTTTTTGTTTGAAAGTAGACTCAATTTTATGAGTTATTATCAATTTCAGCTAGAAATAAAATCATATGGTTAGTGAGAAAAATCTCAGAACTCAATAGATAGTTCCTGGATTTTGCAGGGTTAGAACTGACACCCTTCATTGTTGACTCCATAACTCTCAATTCCCATAGGATCTCCCACTTAAATTTTGCAGGTCGATCCTACCCTTAAAGATAAAAAATATCACTGAGTATGTAATAGAAAAATACCTCTTTATCTTCTTCATATCAGTACTCCGAAATAGCCCAGAATACTCATTATGCAGAGTACCTTTTTGGTGTTTGAATATTTCAATAATTCCTAATCATGGGCGTATTTCTTGACCGCAAAGGTCATTAGCTTTCTTATATCTCATTCCTAAGCTTGATCTAGACTCAATAGAGAGAAAAGAAAACTAATGGTATCAAGTATGAATATCTCTGATACCAATAAAAGAAAGACCTATGTAATCTTTTACCAGGAATTTTTTTTTTTACTTTTTTATTTTATATCACTCCTTTTGTTTTGGCAAAAGATCACTTATAAGTGGTCTTATTACAACAACATATACTTAAAAATAAAATCAACATGGCAATGAAACCAAGATCTTAAAACTTGATGCCATTGAAATAACTATGCACTATACATGAGAATAGAAAATAAGATCACAAGAAATAAAAGAGAAGAGTGTCAAAAATTACCTCAACAGGGCTTATTACACCCCACACGAAGTTACTACCATCGAATGGTGCGGGATCAACAATCTTGTTTCAAGCTCAAATCGAGAAAATAAGTTTAGGCCAAGCCACACCAATGGAACATGAACCCCTTTAATCACAAACTCAAACCCTAAGTGAATTCCCTTAGTAACCTAGTTTGAGATAAATGAATTCTCTTTTTGCTAACCATAAAAACCCTTAGCTATAAATGCATAGTCGAGAGATGGGAGAGAGAAGTACTCCATCCCTTAGCCCATTTTCATAATGTGGGGGAGAGAGAGAGATCAAACATGAGAGCGAGATAAAAAGTTAAGGTGAGATTTTGGGTAGAGACAATCCATTTTTTATAGGCTTGAACAAGATTATGGTTTCTTTAGGTTTTCATTGGCTTGCCTCTTCTTGTGAGATTGAACATGGACCATCGATCAAGGGTGACTTGTGGGTTGAGAGATCTGAGCCATCCATTCTATAGATGGGCGACCAACATTATGGAAGGTGCATGAACTCTTATCTCCCTTTTCTAAACCATTTTCCCATCAATAAAAAATAAGACAAATTAATTTTAATTAAATATTGTGTATTCCATAAAATAGCACATCTCTACACATATTTTCCATAAAATCTATCAAATACATATCAAGTCAATATCTACTTCCATATTAAGTCAATATATGGTCAACACATACTTAATCCATAATTTGACCACATGTCACAATTTAAAGTTACCAAAACATAAGGTCACATGACCACAAAACAAAAATTTCCATAGAATAGAAAGTAGTAAGAGGTGGGGCGTGCCACCCATGGGAGGCACATGTCTGACATACCTTCTAGAAACATGGTGGGTCTATGTGCACAATGGGCCCCACTTGCTTTATTAAAACTGTAGACTACGGACCACACTTGCTTTATTAGACCGACCTAGTATTTCCTGTGGCCCACAGTCCAAGCAGGGTTTCATTAGTGGGTCACCAAAGTCTGGTCGATGAGTCAAGGGGTCACAATCCTAGTATGTGGATTACAGGTCCTCCCCTAGAGATGAGTCCAGGTCACCAAGACCTGATGCGACCAAAGCTCTATGGCGCATACGGGGATCTCTCACACATGCATATGCTTCACCCTAAAAAGTGGAATTCTAGCTTTCCTGAATGATCTTTCGATATGCATGCTGTGTGTGATGGCACATAAATGAGGAGCCCCCGTCTCTATAGGCCACCATCGCACACAAAGGTCACATAGTCCCTCGGTTCACTTATCCACACATGTTCTCCGACCTCATCAAGAACCCTCATCGGTTTATTCTTCATGTTCAAGTAACATGGTTTTATCCCAACCACCTGGCTTAGATCGTTAAGCACAGTCTAATATCTGCAAACATCATTTGCATGATATGGTTCACGAGGCACTACACTCCAATTGAGTTCATGTTCCACTATATCATTTCATTTTATAAGCACTCATAAGGCATTTAAATGCCACGTAAACGCAACAAAAATAACCAAATCCCCACTAAAATCCCTACAAACACCACCCAATCCTACGCTACCTGCATTTTCAAATGAAGAGCCATCAAATGATTTTCATAAACTTTAATATGTTTAGCTACGATTAGTTATTGATGGATGAGTCATGCTCTATACAATTTGAAGAAAGAAAAAAGCTATAGGGCATGGCAACAAAGCTGATGGTGGCCATCTCATCTTATATTGGAAAGTTCAGTTTTGTCTGTCTCAATTATTAATACGATTAAAAAACCTCCTCTTGCAATCCCACTTTTGAATGCTCAATTTTGGCTAATGAATCCGTATAAATGGTCCCAATGGTTGCTTGTAAGCAAATTCTGTATCCTCAACTTCATTAAAATAGTAAAATGGTCTCAATGTACACCCCTCAATTCAGCAACATATTAATTCGTTTTAGGAAGCACGATGAGGATAAAGCCCGGTTTGAGTGACTTTAATGCATGTGGATTACAGAGTGATTTAAAAATCGGTGACCTGATCCGAAATCTGGTGGTTCGGATCGGGAATCGCCATGACCATCCTAGATTCAGTAAAAAATCAGGATTCAGTGGATTCAAAATATTAGACTCGCTGATTTTTTTTACGAAACTGTCAGTCTTCACCAAGTCCGATCGATTCTTCATCGAAATCGACCGATTCTTTATCGAATCGACCGCTTCTTTACCGAGTCGAGCAAACCAAAAATAGGAAGAACACTTTTTTCTTGAATTATTTTCATAAACATTATTGGACAAAATTACCGATTTCGCCAATTCTTCTTATTTGATCCACCAATTCTCCTAATCCGACACAAGTATAGGTGTGATTGACTAATTCGAGTCACCAATCTATTGTTTTAAACATTAGGATTACTGTTGGGTGAGTGTGACCATTAAAGGCATTATGAGTGCTTGTAATAAACATTTTGATATAATGAAACATGAACTCAATGGGAGTGTGGTCCTTCGTGGACCAATCTAAGCAAGTAACATTTGCTGATACCGAATTGAGCTTTACGAAATAGGCCAAACAGTTGGCAAAACCCATGTAACTTGGGCATAGAAAACTAACCGGTAAGGGTTTTAATGGGTCATTCCTTGATGAAGTCGAAGTATGACTAGATAAATGAGCCGAGAGACTATGTGACCCTTGTGTGTGATGGTAGCCTTTAGAGACGGGGGACCAAAGCCTCATTCGCGTGCCATCACACGACATGTATATATGATAATCGTTTTGAAAAAGCGAACCACATTACAGGGTGAAGCTTATGCATGTACGAGAGATATACCTATGCTCCATATGAGTTGTGGTCGCATGCCTGCCTCCTTGCATGACCAAGTTGTGCAACCTCCGAGTAATGGGTGTGCTCTGACCCAATTCAAGTCGGGTGAGTCTACAAGCCGACAACCGGCACATCAAGTTTAACACGTTCTTTAGGCTCAGTCCTTGAGGCAACGTGCTACATGGGCCCAACAGCTAGTTTATACGAGCCACATACCACAAAGTCAGGTTCAACAGACCATACAACCGAGCCAGCTCACAGCTATAATGACGACTCAATTCTCTCGTATGAAACACCTCGAAGACTCTTTAGAGAAAATGGGAATATGGGATTTCTCAACTCCTAAAGCTTATGTACAAAAAATTCTAGGACACCTAGAAGATCTACCAATGGGGTTTGTGATGCCATAGTTCAAAAAAAGATTTTCAGGGAAAGAGGATCCCGAGACACATCAATGCCTACTTATTGATGGTCCACACACTAGGAGACTGACCCAACCAACTTAAGGTCATGTTCTCGCATTGCTTATCAGAATAACCCTTGATGTGGCACTGAATATTCATGAAGAATGACCCTTAAGCAACTCCTGACGAAATGTTCAGGCAATTTTCTTCTTGCTATAGTAGAGCAAGGCCAAAACTCGTCACCATTGGTGAGTTAATTTCCATTAAACAGAAGTCGGGCGAGTCTCCTTCCCTGTTTATAACTAGATTCAGAAAGGCTGTCATGCGAGTCATTGAAACTCCACTCCTTGAAGACGTGAAGGTAAGCATGGCATTAGAGAACATGACTCTAGAATATGTCATATTCTTCAATATGACTCATTTGATGTTATGCTTAAAAGAGTATCGCGATACGAGCGAGCTAAGGGGGATGAGACCATCGTCTTTGATAACTCGACTGGTGGAAAGTCCTCTCAAGAAGGAGAGGTGAACATGATCAAGAAAAGCAACCCTTCTACAAACCATTCACAAGAAAAGACTAAAATTTATTCTACCACATGGAGAGTGCAGACATCCACACCAAGGAATTCACTCCCATTGATGAGCCTATGACCGATGTCATGAAGAAGTTGCTTTAGGCAAGGCTCATAGAATTACTGATAGAAGTCAAGATTCCTCCTTTCCATGAAGGCGATACATCTCGATGGTACGATTAGCATCAAAACTATGCCCATAGCACTGAGGAATGTCGAGCTTTCAGACAAAGAGTTCAAGATCTCATCGATAACGACATGATAAGTGTCAAAAAAGAAGATGTTGACGGCAAAGAAGAATCAGAAACTCTAGATGTCTCGATAAAGAATATTGATGTCAACTTGATTAAATCAAGAGAATCACCAGTTGTGCCCAAACCCGAAGAACATCCACAAAGGCCTTGGAGCACAAGAAGAAATCAACTGGAAAGTCCAATAGATGAAGAACAAAACGAGCATAACCTCACCCAAAAGTTAATGACTAAAGACACTCAAGATCAAAGCAGTGAGGATGACCTTACCTCTAAGCCCATAATCGAAAAAAGGGGTATCGCATATGGAATTCTACTCCAAGATACACTCCCAAAAGTGGCATAAGAAATCCCCATCATCAAGAATCACACTAAAGCATATGAACCCTTCAACCCGTACTTCCAAGTTAACACAATAAATGGTTCATACGTATGTGGCAACGAATCAAACTCGCAAGGGCAATATGAACTCAATCGTAAGCTCAACCAAGGTTTTGAAGCAATGGACTCCCAAGCCTATGATGGCGAGAAAACCTTAATTCTAGGACAATAACTCGTGAGGGGGCAAATGAACAAGTGCTAAAATGAAGCCTTTAATCTCAAAACCTTAACGACCCACCTAAGTGTGATAAATATGATGAGGACGACATGTTAGAAATTGATGTGGTCCAGATCAATGAGAAGGGATCATCTTCCAAACAAGGGGCAACACCCCAAAGTCTCCCATTATGCTTCCAAACAAGGGGCCAACACTTCAAATATCAAAAGAAGTTGAACCTTTGGAAATTCAAAGGGGCGCACTTGGGCCACCTTCACTAGACTTCTTGGCCAACCCACTTATATGAGATGAGGAGCCAAGCCTAGAAGATTTAACCGAGTCACCTCTCAAGGTTAAGTCAGTTATAGATGATGGAGAAGCAAAGAGCTCAAATTTGACTATTCCCAAAAATTTAGCATCTTCACTAGAGTTGATAGAGGTTTAACCTTTGAAAAATTCTAAGGAGCCCACCTAGGCCATCTTCACAAGATTTCCTGAATGATCCACCATTCTGGGATCAAGAATTGGATATTGAAAATCCGATCATGTTACCTCCTCAAGAGGCAAGCTCTATAAAATTCATTAACGACATGAGCACAACTCCGATAACTGGAGCACCACCATATCAAGAGAATTCATAATGTGAAAAGTAAGTTCCCAACAGATCAGAAAGCCTTGCAGGGGCAACCCCATCAAAATATTCAATAGGGGCAAACTTCTCTCATAAAGAGAATACAACAGGGGCAACTAATGAAATTGTTGTTTGTTGATTCTCAACACGTCATAAGGCCATTTAATACAATAGGAGCAACTAACGAGATTGAACCCTTCTTCGTTGACTCCCAACATGCCGTAAGACCATCTAATACCAACTCAATCACTCCTCTTGTGCGAGAGTCTCACATAAGCTCAAGCACTGAAAAGGAGCCTACCAAGGAGTTAACCTCTGAAAAGCAATTCGAAATTCGCAATGAAAAAGATTATCGAAAAGGAGTTGGGTGATTGCCGAAAAGGAGTTGGGTGAATGAGGCATTCATGCCTCACACTTCAAGTACTCCATTAACGAGAAAACCCTAATGAGCTTATCCTTCCATACAGAAGACTGAGGCATTAGGAAACTGAGAGTGATTTTTAGTCCCAAAGTCAAGGTTCAAATGGAGCAGTTTAAAGGAAAAGTTCAACAGAGATTCAAACTATTGTTAAAGAGATTTTGGATGCCAACCTAGGTAAAGGGAAACCAGAGGAAGACCGATATTAGAACCTCCCTGCCACTTGCCGAAGGGAAAGATGATCGAATTCTTACATGATCTTAAGGCGAATTGCTAAAAGAATAAAAGGACACCTATTACTCTTTTTTCTCCTCCCCCTCTTCCTTTGTCATTGTTTTCTTTTTCAAAACAAAAAAAAAAATCCGCTGGTCTGAAAATCCGAAAGGAACCCCAAGTATTGGAAAAAAAGTCTACCAGGCTGAACACCCGAAAGGGACCTCGGAGTGATAAAAAAAAAAAAAAAAACCAACTGAGCTAAAAATCTGAAAGGAACCCCAAGCGTTGGAAAAAAAGCTACCAAGCTGAACACCCGAAAGGGACCCCGGGGCGATGAAAAAGAATAAGTTCTCTCCTTCCTTCTACTCTCCCAAGTCTTTTCTCTCTAAACATCTTCATTTCTTCCCCCTGAGTCAAAGTAGTGTGAAAAGAAAATCAATAAGCATTAGCCTGACAGAACATTGTTAAGGACTTAGATCATCTGAAACTTCAAAAGGTGTGTGGTGGAGGAACGAAATCGGAAATCCAAAGAGATTTTGAACACTCAGGGGCGGTGTCCTATATCTTCAAGACTCTGTTTCGCTCGAAACTCCAGAGAACTCTCCTTGAATTGCAATACAAGAGTTGAAGTTGGAAGATAAAAAAATACTTGATGATTCTTCGTCTCGAAGATTCAAGCAATGACCTGATACGCTCACATAGGGTACACCAAAGGGATCACAAGTGGTTAAACTGTAGGACCTATATTAAAAGAAAACCACCCCCCAACAGGGGTAGCAAAAAATAAATAAATAAATAATAATAAAAACTCCATGGTCGTATGAGTATAATTGCCGACTATACTGTCCCTCACTGCATGATGTTAAACTGCTTAAAGGGTTCTATGGTTGCAGCAGTTAATACTTCTAACCAACCTTGTTTTTCTAAATATCTTTCTCTTTTCAAAATTTTCACTATATGTCTTGTATTTTTAAAACACTTTAATTTCTTTGTTAAAATTGTAACATGTCCTCGCTCCGAGTTCTATTTCAAATATGACTTTATCTTAAAAAATTCTAAAAAGTCTTTTAAAACAAAGGAGCTTGGACACCTGTATATGATGATTACCGTGTTGTCGTGATTACCATGTTGCTACCTCGTCTATCTCTTTGAAATCGGCCAGACAAGTTTCTTCTATAGAAAGCTTTTTCCCATAGAAAGCCTTAGGAAACCCTAAGGAAATCATAGAAGATGTCATGGTTAAAATTTTTATATTGTAAAACCCCTGAAGTTAAGTGGCATGGCCAGAAAATCCAACTCGAGTTTCAAGCTTATGTAACTCACCGACATCTCATGTCGAAAACCCTTGAATGAACATGCCAATGCCCTAGGTGGGTGAGCTCGGTGAGCGCAATGACTTGGAGGGATTAATTGGTGTGCCATCTGACCACGTGACGTCAGGAAGAAATTTAAAATGTTTTTATTATCTTTGACATTGACATACCCCTCAAAGGACAAAGAATGTCAAAGTGTCTACTTCTTTGCCACTCACCTGTCCCTCGAAGGACATGGAGTGCCAAAGAGGAACAACTGTACACACCCCATCTTAAATCTGACAAATTCGATGGTTTCTTAAACCCCTAGGCCCACACTGTCTTAGTAACCCAAATCCATAGTCCGCAAAGCCTACCCTGTGACCCAGAGCCATTTTACGTACCCAGAACTTTGCAGATACCCTGTTTTCACCCAGAGTCTTGCCAACGCCCTATTTTACCAAAAACATCATTAAAAATAGTAAAAAAATGCTTTTTGACCCAAACTTTCTCTGATAGCTTCACAAGATGCTGAGGAACACACCTGAAGTGAAAATTTTCATTTTCGACCAAATTTGGTTTGGATGACACTAGGAGTGTCGCCCAGCCTAGACTGAGCGACATGAGTGGTGCCACCCAGACTAGGGCAATACTACTAGTGTCGCTCGGGCGACACCACTGGTATCGCCTAGCCCTGTTCAGACCCAAATTAGAAATTTCTTTTCGGAAACGATTAACTTGGCTTTTGTGTTAGTTTTACCATATTTGTTTGGGCGACACTCAAATCCGGATCCCCAAAAATGGTATCCTCGGTTCGAGGATATGTTGGTTATGGAAAGATGCCCTTCCCAATAGATCCTTGACCTTTATAAACACTTTTTTGTAGTCATTCAAACGGGAGACTTCTTCTTGAGGAAAAAGAGAAAGATTAAAATCCTAACCCCTTGACCTTTTAACTTAGTAAGCTTGTCAAACCCTGATCTGAAAACTCTAACCCTAAGCCTGAGAAACCTTAACCTAGACCTAGGGAACCCTAGTTCTAAACCATCTTTAGGGCACAATGACTCTTTTCAACCAGAAATTGTCTGGTCAACATCTGAATTAGAGAGGCAAAGAGGACACCGATTCTGATATGGGCGAGCCCTCAAAGGCTCGGGAGTCCGAGCCATCCGGCCCGGTTTGGTGTTGTTCTCTTACCCTTTCCTTCTTCTTCTTCTTATTGTTTTAGTTAATTTTGATCTGTTTATTGTTTTGAATTCTTGTTTTAATGTTTTGGATCATGTTGTCTCTGCCACAGATATGAGAGCAGATCTGCTCATTTCTGGGCAGATCTGAATTCAATTTATCCTACTTTCTCTACCACATTATTTTTATCAGTTTAAGGTGTCGAGATCCGAGAGATCTTCATCAGAAGTTCTGTCTGATTTTCATCGTGAACAAGTATATGTGCTCTTTATATTAAATTTATCATATTATACTTTAACTTTAAGAAATCACAATAAAAGATTTTGGAAATTCATCATACTTAATTTTTAGAAGCATAAAAAGATACTAAGAAAAAATAGATTAATTCAAGCAATTAAAAAAAAGAAGAGATTATAGTTTCAAATTTCCTATTTTGGTAGAAAAGTCAGCATAATTTGCAATAGAATTTAATAATTTTTCATGATAAACTTGGAAATTGGTAATAAATTATTTTCAGTCAAGGAAAATTGTTTTTGGAAAATTTTGACTTTTTATATTTTGAAAGTTCTTAAAAGAAAGAAAATGAGTTGTAAATGAAATTTAAAAAGGGCTTCAAATTCATAATTTAGAAATATTAAACATTTTAATATTGGACTATGATTTTAGCAGCGAAGATAGCATACTTTGCTTTAGACATTGTAAAATACATAATTTAAATGCGTGAAATCATTAGTTTTTATTGACGATATTGGTAAAAATATCAATCAAGTAATACAGTTATGGATAGTATGCACCATTGACATTTATTTTTCATAACATTTTTAAAAAACTTGAAAAAGGAGAAAAAGTCATAATTGAAGTGTTTGGGGGCGTTTTGAAGATAAATGAAATCATCGAGGGATGGTTGCTATGGTTGTGAACTTAGAAGAAATAATCCAAAACTGGAACATATAAAACGATACACACAAAACAAAGGAATTGATACAATTTCTACGAGGAAAAACTAATTTGAATCCAAAAGTCAATATTAGAAAACTAATTTGAATCCAAAATTCAATATTAAATTTTAATCCATAATTACACACTCCACAATAAAATTAACAGTAACATTTCCACAAGTGGAGAACCAAACACTAATCTAATGTTTATAAAAATACTCAAGGCTGCATTCTCTTTAATTCTTAGAGCCAAGGTTTTAAACAATGGATCCATGAGCCGGATCCCCAGTTCCGATTCGAAGCACCGATTTTTGGAACCCTGCTCAAAGCCTTGCCGTGAAGGGCATCCCGGCGGCCTTGAGCCAACGTTGTGCCTGTATGAACTCAGTTGCCATGAACCTCCACACCGCCTCTATCCTCAACTCCCCATTCACTTTCAATCCCCCACCTCACCCTTCCCTTTGTGTCCTCCCCCGGACCCTAGTTTGTGTAATCCACACACTTCACTATATCTTGGATCGGCTCTGTCACCCATGAATGCCACCCTTCCCTGCTCACGACATCCCGAAATATGAATGCATGATCACCACAGATCTCAATGGCCTTCCCAAATAAGTTGAGAAATTACCTTTCACTAGCTCTAGGTCAAGAGAGGCTTGGTACAATTTTGAAGGATAAATGCATGTATCTTATGTGGGTTCAAACCTACTATTAGCAGTTATCATATTCTGCTGTTTGGGCATCAGAAAGCGTAGAAAACTTTCACAGTTCTGGAATATTGTAGGTTTGTTACCGAAGATGAAGTCAACAGTGCAAATGTGACAGCCTCTATAGAACTGGTGGAGGGAGCGGGCGTTGAGGATGTCCTAGTAGGCCGAGATATTGAACCTCAATAAAACAGTGACGTTCGATTGGACATGGAGGGCTACTTCTTCGTGCTTGGCGGGGCCGGTGGTGTTGATGACGGCGAGGTCATATGCCATGAAGCCCTCACCGAATACAGGTGCAATGCTGTTTACAATAAAATTGGACTGATCTTCCGACGAAGATCGGGATTTTGACACCTTAAACTGATAAAAATAATGTGGTAGAGAAAGTGGGACAAATCGAATTTAGATATGAGGCTAGATCTTCCCAGAAACAAACAGATCTGCAATAAGATATGTGATAGAGCTAGCATGATCCAAAACATTAAAATACGAGTTCAAAGCAGCAAACTGACCAAAATTAAATAAAACAGTAAAAAGAAGAAGAAAGAAAGGGTAAGAGATCAATACCAAACCGGGTTGGATGGCCCGGGACCTCCAAGCCTTCAAGGGCTCGCCTGTATCAGAACCAGCATCCTCTTTGCCTCTCTGATTTAGAAGTTGACCAAAAGATATATGATTTGAAAGGGTTGTTGTGCCCGATTGAAAAACTAGGATTCCTTAGGTCTAAGTTAAGGTTTTTCAGGCTGATGGTTTCATAAGCTCACGAAGTTACGAGGTGAAACCTTCCATCATCAGCCAATTGCCAACCAAAGACTGCCTTTTTGGGGTCCCGGGTCTGGGCGACACTGCCAATGTCGCCCAGCCAAAATTGGCCAAAATGAGAAAAAAATGGCTCAGAATGGCAAGGGATCATTCTAGTGCTGAAATTATCATTTTTCAGGCAGTCTAGGTTGGGTGACACTGGCAGCGGCGCCCAGGTCAAGACTGCCCAAAACGGAAACTTTCTGCCCAGGACTGACCAGTGAATTGTCCTGCAAAAAACGGAATATTTCGGGTCAAACTAGGTTGGGCGACACACAGTATGTCACCCGGGCGACACTGGGTGTGTCGCCCAGTCTGATGGGTGACACAAAGCAGGTCGCCCATTCTGAGTTGGGCGACACTACGTGTGTTGCCCAAGCTAAAATTGACTGAAATTGATAATTTTAAGCTCAGGTGTGTAGTTCAGGGTTGTGAAGTTTCCAGAGAAAATTTGGCTAAAAAGGAGTTGTTTTACCATTTTTAGTGATTTTTAAAGGGAACACAAAAATAAATAAATAAATGATATAATTTTGACAATCTAAACATACCTGTGAGAAAATCCGTTGGAGCGGAGTTTCCCTCTCTCAGGGTGCTCTACTTCTATCTTTCTCTAACCAAAACAATGCCAATGGATCGTTCATTTATTAGATTGCAGGGTCAGACACATTTATATAAGCTCTCTAAGGATTTAAAAAAGAAAAGAAAAAAACCAACGGATAATCCTCTCTCTCCCATATTTATATGGTTTCTTGATCCTGCACTATTTGCATCGTTTTTTTTATCTACGTTTCCTTTGTTTCGAATGAGAAAGGGAGAGTGCTAAGAAAGAGTGGAGTTAGGAGGAGTTTTACTAGGTTATTTTGAGGTTTTATCGTTGTGATCAATTTTTTAAAGAGAAAGAATTGATAAGATAGGATATATATCAAAATCATGTGATAAAGATTTTAAAAGTTGTTAGGAGAAATGTAATGTTAAAGAAATTTTTAGCACCAATCCTTCTACATCTCTACATTTTAAATTTGAACTTCACGTAACCATCAGTCCATGAATAACCTCCATCTATATCTCTTTTTCTAATTCCTCCCTTTAAAATTAAGATTTAACTAATCATAATAAATAATTCTAAATCGAATTTTAAACAACAAAGTTATGCAAGTAATAACAAAGAAAGGGAAGAAAATGTACCCTCTTGATTTATATATTTTGTAAATCATGAAATGAAATAGTTATCAGAAATTCGGAAATTGTTTTTTTGTAGAAAATGCATATAATTATTTGAAGTATTTATTGTTACAAGAAATTTGGTGATAAAATATTTTTAAAAAAATCAAATATTGCTGAAAATAACTTTATTTTATATATCATATGATTCCATAGAGAATAAGTTAGCTAGTCAGTAATGAAATAAAAAAGCAATAAAATAACAAAAGAATAATAATAATAATAATAATAAATCAATGCTCTTTTCAATATTATAATAAGAATAGAAATTTTGAAAATATTGGAAAAAAGAAAAAGGATGGACAAAATATTGTTAAGTTGGAAAATAAACTACAAAAATGTTAGAAATGGAAAACAAAATGAACATATTTTTTAAAAAATGGAGTATTTAGTAATTTAAAAATAAAAGAATCAAAATTAGCCGTAGACTATTTATGAAGGGTGTGGTTTGCATTAGGTTACAACCTTAAAAATCAAAACAAGGAGCAACTCCAAATTTTATCTAAAAATTCTTAGGTTGACCTGAGAATCTATTTTCACCTCGAATTATAAAATTTTAAACTTTGAAAGTGGATCATATTTAGCAGATCTATTAAAAAAAAAAAAAAAAACTGGAAAATGAACAGTCTAGATAATGTGTTGCAAGATGCGCTCTTTTTTTCCTTTCTCATATTTATATATCTTGATTTCAAAATGATCAATGAAAGGGTTTTCCAATATTAAAATGACTTTTTTCAATCGATTTTTGAAATGCACCTTAATTCTATAGTTTATGCTACCTTATATAAATCATTGCCATATATAAATGTATGACTTTTTTCATTAATGGATGTAAAAAGTTTATAACAAGGTGAGACCCTCAATAATCAAATTAAGGCGTACCTCAAACATTCACTAGAGAAGGTTGTTTCAATGCTAAATAACTCTCAATTCAATATGGGAAATAGTACATTTTGTAATACATTATATAGGCCACCAATTTTCAATATTTTCAAGTGTTTACGGATCTACTCAATCTACATTATGATTGAAGTTTTAAAATTTATAAATAGATATGAAAATAAATTTTTAGGAGATCAAAAAGCTTTTTGCTACAGAAAAAACATCTTTCAATATTGTTTAGAGGCACACCTTACTTCAATTGTTTAGGGTGTCAACCTTACATAAACCAAAGCCTATTTATTCTATGACATCTCTCTCAAATATCTATTTTTAGAAATATACGATTCAATTTTTCTAAAAAAAGAAAAAGATATTGTACATGGTTAATCCTAAATTCCTCTTACTTTTAGGGTACTTACCTTATCTTGAGTCCAGGGATAGGATCCCCTTTTATCTCGTGGAGTATGCTTGTATCTACTACTACATTATTAAGCGAAGGTTAAGGGGTGGACAAGTGTTAAAAAATAAAGAAAGTGTCATGTGCCCCTAGATAAGGTAAGGTGAGTAAGATTAAATAGGTGTTCAAGGTTGGTATTGTGTGAAGAAATCGAAAAAACTGCTAAAAAAAAAAAAAAAAAAAAAACGAATGGTTGAATCTCCTTACTATCCTAAATAAAAATAAACATTCTTTCATCAAACCTTTGAATCTCTTCACCCAAACCCAAATTTAGAAAAAATTAAAAAAATTAAAAAAAAATCGCTAGAGAGGAGGAGAGAGAAAGACGTCAGGTCTGATGTGGAGGGAGAAAACTAAGTACGAGATAGAATGGTTTCCTAAAAAATCTCTCTCCAGATATGCATAAAGATGTTTTTTTAAAAGGTGTATCTATCAGTTTTTAAAAGAGAGTGGTTTGTATAAGGTTGCCTCCTTATACTTTAGAAGTAAGATTCACAATGTCCATGCTATTGCAAATACCAGGAGGCGCCAAAATGATATTTTTAGCCTAACGGTTGATGGTGTTGATGCGGATGATGCTGAGGTCATGAGTCGTGCTATTATTACCCACTTTCACCGTACTTTTACCTCGGAAGTGAGTTGTACCCCTAGACTGAGTCGGGTAGGCTTCAAAGTTTTACCGCCTCACCTGAGTTCTGTCCTGGATAGAGATGTTTCTTTTAAAGAGTTAAAAAAGACAGTTTTCGCGTTACCTAGTAACAAGGCACCTGGTCCTTATGGCTTCCCTCTAATCTTCTTTCACCAATTTTGGAGTTTGATTAGTTCTGAGCTATTGGAAATGACCAAGGGATTCTTGCAAAGTGGAAACCTTTTTAAAGGTGTTAACTCTACTTTTGTTGCCTTGATCTCAAAAATTTCTATAATTGCTGCCTTGGGGGATATTAGACCAATTAGACTTCTTACAAGTCTATACAAAATTGTGGCTAAAGTCTTGGCTGAGAGACTAAAGGAAGTTTTACCTGTTATTATTTCTGGCCTGCAATCGGCTTTTATTAAGGACAGAATGATCTTTGATAATGTTCTGATTGTACAGGAGTGCATTCACTCGCAGATCCTTGATAGGAATCCGAGGGTGGTTATTAAATTGGATATGGAGAAGGCTTATGATCGGGTGGAATGGCATATTTTGTTAGAAATTATGAAAAATATGGGTTTCAGTGAAAAGTGGCGGCAGTGGATTTTGGGTTGTTTGTCTTCAGCTCACTTTTCAGTTCTTTATAAAGGGAGCTCGATGGGATTTTTTAAGGCCACCCGGGGACTACGTCAAGGGGATCATCTTTCCCCTTTCCTTTTTATTATATATGCGGAATGCTTCAGTTTGATGGTTACCAATATAATGAAAAATTGTCACTTTGCAGGCTTTCAAATTCCCAATAGGGATTGTGTGCTTCAGACTTGCAATATGTTGATGATACCCTTCTTTTTTGTGAAGCATAGTAGGCGCAGGTTGCAAATATTGCTATTTTTTTGAGGTGATGTGAAGTTGCATTGGGTTTAAAGGTTAATTTTGGGGAAACAAGTATGGTGGGTGTAAATTGCCTTGATGCAGAGGTTTCCTCTTTGACACAGGAGTTTGATTGTAAGATTGAATTTTTCCCTATTACCTACTTGGGTATGTCAATTTCAGATGGTCGTCTCCCTATTGTAGTTTGGAATAAAATTTTGCAGTGTATCTAAGTTAAAGGGAGGATTACACTCATTAAGGCATGCCTGTCAAACTTCCCTATGTATCAGATGTCTATTATACAAATCCCTACTTCCATAGCAAAGAAAATAGAGACTATGATGAGGAACTTTCTGTGGGGGTCCTCTGTGGAGAAGAAGAAGTGTCATCTCCTTCGTTGGGATAGAGTGTGTATGCCTAATAATGAAGAGGGGCTTGGGATTAGGAAAATCAAACTGGTTAATCAAGCTATGCTTTGTAAATGGTGGTGGAGATGTCTTACTCTTAAAGACAACCTTTGGTACAAAGTGATTGATTCAAAGTATGGAATGAATATGTTTGGTATATGGGTGGGGAATAGGAATGGAGTAAGGGGCATGTCAGCCAGCTGGAGGTCTATCCATTCGTATAAAGGTTTTATGCATCGTGATATTCGGTGGTGTTTGAGTAATGGCTGCAATATCTCCTTTTGGCATCATAAATGGTTAGGGACTGCCCATTGAAATTAAGTTTTCCTTTAATTTATCTTTGATGACTAATCAAGAAACCACTATTGCCGAGCTTTTTGTTCGCAGGGGTAGAATGTTGAGTGAAATATTACTCTGATTTATAATAAGGTTTCTGATTTGGTTTTCTCTCAGTTTGCTAATCTTCATAAACTATTGAAAGATGTTTATCCCGCATAATGCTTCTGATGAGGTAGTTTGGGAGATTGACAAAAATAGGATTTATTCAGTTAAATATATGTATCATTTACTCTACCATGATAGGATATGATGGTCTATGCCTGAAATAGCTATCTTGTGGAAATGGCCCCTACCTCTCAAAGTGCAAGGTTTTATTTGGTTGGCGATTCAAAACAGGGTTCTCACTGTTGACAATCTGATTAAGAGAGGAAAAATTTTACCAAATATATGTCTCAGGTGCAAGGAAGACGGAGAGACTGGTGATCATCTCTCTCTCCATTGTCCGTTTTTCAGTCGCATTTGGAGGTGCTTTTTAACAAGCTTGGGGCTGCATTGGTAATACCACTGTCGGTGATTGGTGGGTTCTTCATAATCTTTCAGTTACTTTACCAAGGACTGGGAGTGTGTATGGTAGATCTCTAGAGGTGTCATTTTGTGGGAGATCCGGAGAGAGAGAAATAGAATAATGTTTGAAGGTATCTCTTTGCCAGCTAGAAACGTTTTGGAAAAAATCTTGCATTCCATCTGGTTGTACCTTTCTGTTACGAGTTGTTGATAGAATATTTCTAAAGCGGATGTGAGATGTAATCTTTTTAACCTTTTCCATTTGGGTTTCCAAAAGTGTAGGCCCAAAGGAAGATGGATGGTCCCACCTTTGGGGGTTTATAAGCTCAACTTTAATGGTAGCTCGTTGGTTAACCCGAGTCTTGTTGGTTTTGGAAGGGTTCTTCAGGATTAGATGGGTAATGTGATCTTCTCCTATGTAGGGCCACTTGGGGTGCGGACTGTGAATTATGTAAGATCTTTGCCCTTCTCTTTGACTTTCGTTCCATTGTGGAGAGGAATTTGGGGACTTCTTACATTATTGAAGGGGACTCCCTCAATGTTGTGATGTGGTACAAAGGGATCAGAAACTTCCTTGGGAGTTGAAATCTTTATTATTTCAGATTTTGGATCTCGTCTCCTCCTTTTCTGTCTCTTTTGTTCATGTGTATAGGAAGACTAATGTGCTAGTTGATTCCCTGGCCAAAGGAGGTTCTACCCTCTCTGAAGACATTATTTTGGATTCTGTAATCTCATTCTATATTAATAATATCTTTGAACGTTCTCTCAAAAAAAAAGGTACTCTGATGTCGTTAGTTTGGATTTTGTAGTCTCGTTCTAGATTAATAATATCTTTGAACTTTCTCTCAAAAAAAAAAAAAAGCAAATGCACAATGTTTTTTTAAAAGGTGTATCAATGAGTTTTTAAAAGGGAGAGGTTTGTATATGGTTTACTCCTTATACTTTAGAAGTAAGATACACCTATAAAATTTACTTAGAGATATCATTTCAATGTCAAAAATTTTATAATGGCTTCACAATCTCTTTTTATCCTCTGTTACAAAATTTTAAATTTGAAAAATGGTATAGATCTAGCCGATCAAGAAACACTTGAAAATCTTGAAAATAAAGATAACTTATTACAAAATGTACTAATTTTTTGGACTTTGAATTTGTTTTTTTCTTTATATCTATTTATCTCAAAGTCGAGATGATCAGTTCGAGGATTCTCCTATGCCTAAATATTCTCCATTATAGGATATTTTAGGTTCACTTTACTTCAATAATATTAGGTTGCAACCTTATATAAATGTTTTTTCATTTTTAAATCTAAACTACCAAACAGACACCCTAAACGATAACCAAATAAGTAAGATTGCAACTTTATATAAACGTTTTTTTCATTTTTAAATATAAACTACCAAACAGACACCCTAAACGACAACCTAATAAGTAAGATAGTTGAGATATATGATATAGAGTGAGAAATACATAAGGAAGATAGTAAAAGGAATATGAGATTTAATAAAGATAAATATGAGAGATATTTTAGGGGAGAAAAAGTAGAGAAGTAAATGAGAACACATCTCCTCGGGTGGACACATGTAAAAAATGCTAAAAATAATAAGAAAATACTCTATTAATAAGAAAATACTCTATTCCTAAAGACAATATAGAGGTAATGATTTCATAAAGAAATAAAGAATAGGCTAGATGGTTGCATCTATTTGTTACGTAGTGTTATGTAAAACGAAAAAATAACAAAGATAATTATGAGTATTATGTAGAAGAAAGAAATAACAAAGATAATTATCTAGAGTGAAAGAAAAGGTGAAAGGTTGCCTCTATATAGTCCGAAAAAGAAAGGGCCAAAGGTTGGAAAAAAGGAACATCGTTGGATCTCCTTATCAACCTAGAGAGAGCCACACACCATTTTCATATGGAAATAAAGATAACTAACCGCATTTTTTATATGCTCTAGAGAGAAAGAAAGGCCTATCTATCAAGGGAGCAGTTTTAGAGTCACACAGGTTTGACGTGAGTTTTCCTTTGATAAACAAGTAAAACTAATTTTCGTGGTCAAATAAAGATATTTGTGAAAACTCTCTTATAATGTTTCGAGTTAAAATAAAAATTTATAGCAAACTCTAAATCCTTAAACTCTATTCCAATTTTCTAATTGAAGTATACTCTATTTCAATTTTCTAATTGAAGTATACTAACCATTAGTTTCTTCCGATGTTTCAATTTAAAGTTAAAATTAATTGCAAGCTATGAATCCTTTTACTCTCTTAATTAATTGTAAGCTTTGAATCTTTTTACTCTCTTCCAATTTTCTATTTGACAGGGAAAATATTATAATTAACTCCCATCCAAGCTCAAATAGATCTTGAACTCCACATTTTTTTTTATTTTGAGAGTAATATTTGATTCTAAAGTTTCCAAATTGAAGTTGAAATTATATTTGGAATAAAGCATTTAAACGGGGCATCTAAGAATACATATTCACATTCAAAGCATGGGCCTAATAACACATAAATAAAATATGTAATAAAAAAGGCATCTTCTACCAAATAAAATGCCATGTTATTTTTTAATATTTATTTCAAATATACAATTTTATAATTAAACTTTTAAAAACTCAAATCCTTTAAAACTATAGGTGATATTAAATGTACTTAAATATTAAAATTAAAAATTAAAAATAAAAATTAATTAGTCAAACAATTTAACTTGAGGATGTTTTTAGTTGCTATAACATAAAACTAATAAAATAATAACAAAGTACTTATGATTTTTTTAAGAATATCACAATGATATATTTCCAATTATAAATATTCCAATATTTATTTATTTTTGTTATAATTTTATTAATATTAATATAGTAATTCATGTATTTCATTTTCAGACGTGGATTTTCATAAAAACTAATTTTCAAGTGGTGAAGTAAAGATATTTGTCACGCCGAAAGGAGATGAAAGATGAAAATATTTACCGTGAAAAAAAATAGAGATCGATTTAACATATATAGGAAAGAATACTTACTATTAGTCTCCTCCAATGTTCCAAGTTCAAGTTAAAATTAATAGTAAGCTTTGAAACTTTTAACTCTTCTAATTTTCTAATTTGAAATGAAAAATATTATGATTAATTCTCATATAAGTTCAAATGGATCTTGAACTCTATAGATTTTTTTTTATGATGTTAAACTTTAAAGTTTGAAAATTGAAGTTAAAATCACATTTGGAATAAAGCATTCACTCGGGGCACTTATGAAGGAGTATTCACATTCAAAGCATGGGCATAATCATACATACGTAAAGTATGCAATAGAAAGGACATCTTTTACAAAATAAAATACCAAAAACTCAAATTCTTAAAGACTACAGGTGATATTAAATATAATAATCTAATAAAATTTACAATTAAAAATTAATAAACTAAATTAACTTGAGGATGTCTTTAGTAGCTATAACATATTACTAATAAAGTAATAACAAAGTAAATATGATTTTCTTCATGAATATCATAGGAGTAATGATCCTATGAGACCCTCACACACTCAGGTGTGTAGGACCCCAAAGGATCACCATTAAATTTGGCACAGATCTCTAAAAAAGTTATCATATAGGTATGAGATTTGACTTTTCTAAAAATTTATGCCAAATTTAATGATGATTCTTTGGGGTCCTACACACATGGGTGCGTGAAGGTCTCATAAATTTTTATTTTCTTTGAGGCAAGAGTTCATTGTAGTAAGACTTGTAAGTGATCGTTGCCAAAAGAAAAGAAAAAGAAAAAAATGGGTGAAAAAGAAAAAAAACAAACAAATATATCCTTCGACAAGATCACATAAGTTTTTCTTTCAATTACCACATTGTTAAGTGGAGACGACGCAAGCTTGAGTGGATCTCCAAATTTGAAAAATAAGAAAAATAAAATCCACTTCAGAAAGAACCTTTTCTCTAGTGACTTAGTCTGTATGCTCCTACGAGAGCATGCGATTTTCTTTATTGTTTGATTAACATGGGCACGTCCTTTTCTTTTGGTAGATAAGAGGTGAAATAAATAAGGAAAATGAAACCCACGAGAATATCTCCTCAACCATATATGGAACTATATTTTTTGTTGATCTAAGGTATTTGTCCTTAACTATAAATATGACCATCTTGCATCAAAAGTAAATAGTCTCATCGCATACAATCCCTTTTAATATTTGGAGGGACATATAAGCTTATCATATTTCTATTTCAAGGAGTAAATTAACATTGGAAGTGTGAGCCATGTCCCCCTAAGTATAGCTTCAAAATTTTGGAGAGAGCTCTATTAGTATAGAAACTTTCAGGGGTATTTATGTCTTTTTATTTTTTCTATATGCTATTTTGACCTCAAATTTTGGGTGTCCAATCCTCTATTAAAGTAGAATTTGTAAAAAATATAAAAACAATATTCTTAATAAAAACAAAAAACAAAAATACCTCTAAAAGCTTCAAGGGATATTTTGGTAATTATATTTTATTGAAAAATTATTTTTAATATTTTGTTGTGGTACACCCCAATAATAAAAAAATTATTTTTAATATTTTTTTGTGGTACACCCCAATGAGTAGATGGCACGTACCAAATTTCATATTCATACAATTTATATAAAATAAATTAAAAATAAAATACTCTGAGACGTCGAATTGAATAGGGTGGCCACTTTATCAAAATTGGACGGTTGAATGGTAAGAGAAGCATAGATCGTCTATACAGTAGGGGAAATATACAAACCTTTCCCTAATTAAAAACCAAGCTACCTGTATTCAACACATATCCTACTGCAAGTAGGCTTACACATGTTCGACAAACACCTCTTCATTGTCTACTACCATGACCGAATCTTCATCACTTCTAACACAAATAAGAGGAACAACAACCTGAAAAAAGATGATTTCCATCTCTACTTCCTGAACCACTTAAAGGCAATGACTATACAAAACAATCAACAAGCAGATACAAGTCTGCAAATTCCAAAGCAGCTAGAAATGGAGCCCAAAAGAATTCGACACTGGCATTGTACTCCTGCAAAGTCAAACACAGTTTTATTGATATTCTTTTATAAGATTTATGCAATGAAATCTAAGCACCATGAAAATCATATAACCCTAGGTTGAATTTGTAATATCCATCATTTTTTTACATCCTATAAAATTATGCGAAAGTACATTGAAAATTTGTTTAAGAAAAAATAGATTATAGAGAGGACATAATGTTTTGGCATATTCAAAGGTCTATATTCAAATAAGCAAAATTTGTAAGTTATATTAACAATGTGCTTTGTGCATCAAGGGGCACACTTGCACATAAGCGTGTTTCGCCGCTGATATATCCATCTTAAAGTGGATGTGGAAAACTGGTGGTCCCACGACAACTTAAAATATATGGTGTTAAAAATACATAAAAATAACGTTGTTTTTGTCTTAAAACTAATTTATTTCTATATTCATGTTCACCAGGGTGGAGATTCTCAATCTCTAATTTTTTGAATCCGAAATCCATTTCTAATATGGATTTTGGACAGAGAACTTATATAAATAAATCAGTAGGTAGACTCATCAAAACCTTATCCTATTAGCAATTATTTACTATTTATGTATTGTGTAAAACAGTAAAGCATGAATTTGTGAATTATTTAAATATTCAATATAACAAAGCTAGAAATTGCTCAAAAAGCATTTTTAATAGAAAAGTCGAATGGTATAGCAACACTAATTATTTATACAACTTTTTAGATTTCTTAAAAATAAAGAAATTATTAATAAATGTGATTGAAATTAAGGGTTCAAAATCTAATACAACCAAAGATTTAAAACCTCTGATTCCCTTTAGGGAAAAGTTTATATAGAGCCGAGGCTCTAAACAATTGAGCCTACCTCAAAGATTCAACTAGAAGAAGTTGTTTTGATGCTCAAATATCCTCAAATTGATCATCTCGACATCAAGATACATGGACATGAGAAAAAAATAGATTTCAAGTTTTGAAAATAGTGTATTTTGTGACGCATTTTTGGACAATCAATTTTCAAGATTTCAAGATTTCAAGATTTCATAGATATGTTGATTGATGTTTTTTTTTTAACCTTCAAATGTTATAAATAAAGATAAAAATATATTTTAAGGCTATCACAAAGATTTCTGATTTTGAAACTACATTTTTCGATACTATTTGAAGGTAGGCTCTAATTTGATTGTTTAGAGCCTAGGTTCTATGAAAACGATACCCTTCTTTTTATATTACCCAAAAACTTTCCTATGCCGGTAGGAGTATTCTATCCATTTACTCCCTTGGGTACTTTAGGAATAACTTTTAGATCTCGAATTTTGGGGATGAAATCTTTCAACGCATAAACAAACCTCAATAAAAAAATTTCTGAACGAAATTCTCTATATACTAGAAAAAATAATGAAAATCATAGACATAATGGAACCTTCTCGTCATTTCAGACAATTTAATCTCAATCTGTTCTAACCAACTTGGTTACTAAAAGAGCATGACTTCCATTTTGACGACCTCTTGAGTTTGGTCATGTTACTTTGAGTTTGACAAAAATTCAGCTTACATTTTTGAAGGAAATCCTGAAAGTTAAAATGTTCTGATCACAAACGTAGGCACCATGTGCATGCAGATCCAAAAATGCTCTAAAACTAATAATGCATTATTCAACTCAATCAAATAAAATTTTACTCCTTGAACACAGTAAGAGCTCCGATTCCTTCCAATTCATGTCTGACATAATTAAGCAGTAGAAATAAAATACGTAAAACGGAGCCAGTTTAACCAACCTCCCCGAATTCTGTCGCTCTATCCATGTTCCTGCATAATGGCACATAAAACTTGAGTATAGAAAGTTCCCTACTCTTCCAAACAGCATATATTTCATTCATTGCTTCTTGAGTTACACCTGCCTTCTTCATTTTAACCCATTTTGCCAATGTCCGAGCTTGATCTCTCAACCTTGTAGAAGAGGCTCTGGTAAGCTCAATTCTGCTTTAGTTGGAGTCTTTTCCTCCTTCACTCTTCGAGAAACAATCTTTTCAGCCAATGTCCATGGCAATATGGTTTTCATACCTTGGTCTTCACTAACAGATACTTCCTTCAATGGTAAATTAAACTTGCCACTATTGAATTTGTGGCCCCCTCACTAAAACTAGATTTAATTTTGCTTGGAATGGCTACTTCATCTGATAAAACAATGTGGTTTTCTTTCTTTTGCTCATTTTCTTCATGAATCTCCTTCAGTTTTGTGATGTTTTCCATAATTAAATGTATTGCATGCTTGCTCCTTCCTCCCCGATCTCCTCCAGTAAGAGCTTTATCATCTGAATTCTTTTCATTACTTTATTTTTTCTACTTTTGGATAAATCCAACACATCGTCAGCAGGCAATAGAAGTGGACCTCTCAGCCATGGAGCAGTATCTTTCTTAGGAAGGAAAGTGTAGGTAACACTTGTTGCCACTTCTTATTTTCGGGGTTTCCTAAGCCCTTTGATGGGCCCTTTGATAGTGGTGAATTTGCCATTGGGTCGGATAAGTTATGCGGTTTTTGCCATGGGAGCTCTGAAATAGTGTCATTTTCATTAAATGGAAGGTTCATTTCAAACTGGTTTTTAGGTATTGGTTTGAGGGAAAGTAGCATATTAACGGTAGAAGTTGGTGTGGCACCATTGAAATAAGAGTCTTTGCAAGGTGGGCCGTGCAAATAGTTCCGCTCACGCCATGGAAACAGTGAACCAGAGCTACTTTCCTTAAATGGAAGTTTCTTCCACCAGATTATTGGGTACTTCATCGAGGGGAAGCTGCACATTACCATTTGAACAAGATACTGTACCATTTTTAGTATCAATTTCACCTAAAATAGACCTAGCAACTGAACTTAAACGTTTGGGGTTTCTGAAACTGTTTTGGGATGGTAAATTTGCAGAAATGGAAATGTTCATGAGAATACCTGGAGCGAGTCCATGCTTTGAAGGAAAGGCTTAATTGGTATCTAGAGAAACCAGTGAAGAATTCAGGGCCTGAAGAAAAATTGAAGCCATTAAAGAAAGATTCAAGGAATTCACAAAGCTCTTACCGGATATCCAAGGAAAGAAGGGCATGCAAAGCTATATCATCATTTTTCTAGGGGAAATTCTATCAAAAGGGTGTCTCAGAAACCACTCCCGTAAGCCGGGGCGTATACTAATATCCCGTGAGAGCAGATTGTATAGTGCTCCCTCGGGCACAGGACTAACTAAGAAGATTTTTTTGTATGAAATTTTGGGAATGACATCATATAAATGGGCAAATTAGATAACAATCCGTGTATCAATAGAAGTCTACCTCCCAAAATAAGTGCTTCGTCATCCATAAGTCCAGTTTGAATTGTGCACTCTGAATAACTAGGCTCCAGATTGGTTTCAGTAGTTTAGAATCTGAAATCTGAATCCCTAAGTACTTAATAGGAAAGGTTTCCACTTTACAATCCATAATAATAGCCCCCTTTTTCATTATTTCTGGTGAACAGCCGATCCCTACTATGGAGGTCTTCCCAAACTTTACTTTTATACCCAACACCATTTCACAACACCGAAGCATTCATTTCATATGGTCCACTTCTTGCACCTCTGCTCCACAAAACAACAATGTATCATCCGCATACTGTAAATGTGAAATGATCAAATCATCCTTATCAACAATTCTGATGCCATTAAAGTGATTACTTGATACAATATTAGAGATAATGAGACTGAAAGCTTATGCAACTATGGTAAAAAGAAAAGGGGAAAGTGGATCACCCTCTTGCAATCCCCTTGTAGCTGCAAAGAAACCTTTAGGACTTCCATTAACTAAAACTGAGAATAAAGCACTAGAAATATATCCCTTGATCCAGGATCTCTACTTTTCCCCAAATCTCATACACCTCATAATCTTCATCAGTACTGCCCATTCTACCTTATCATACACTTTCTCCATATCTAATTTTAGCACAATTTTTAGCCTTCTACTTGTCTTCCTCGAATGAACGCATTTTTGAGTTATTAGAATACCATCCCTAATCACTCGATCCTTAATAAAAGCAGTTTGTGGCCCTGAAATAACATATTTTAACACCGTCTTTAGCCTTTCGGCCAAGATCTTAGATATGATCTTATATAAGCTAGTTAGAAGACTAATTGGCCTAACATCCGAGATTCCAAAATGAAAGATATAACAGCCCTTGTCGGTAGGGTTGTTACTTGTGGGGCAGCAAGGGCTTGTCGTCTTTGCATATGTTGCTTCTCTTATACCAGCCTCTGTTTGATCAGATGCTTAAGAATATGAAAGGTGCTTCTTGCTTGGAGGACGCCTTTTTACCTACAACGCTTTCATCACTGCTGCTAAATCGTTTCTGGCCTTTGAAACTACTGGCGATACTACCACTCAAAGGAGAGAGATCGTTGCTTTTCTTGCTCAGACCTCAAAGGAGAATATCGGTATGCAAATCTCTCCTACCTCTCTATCTCTTGAGGTGCTTTGTTGTTGCATTTCCTTCTTTGTCTGTCTTTTTTGTTCTTCAGTTTTGGCGAATATAAAAGCAATTTGGAATGTCTAGGTGGATGGGCAAGTGCACCTGATGGGCCTTACGCTTGGGGCTACTACTTTGGGAATGAGAAAGGAGGAGGTGATTACTGTATGGTTAGCATTCAGTGGCCTTGTGCTGCAGGGAAAAAATATTTCGACCGAGGACCCATTCAAATCGCACAGTAATCCTCTCTCTTTCTCTCTCTTCAGCATGTATTTTCTAATCAAAATTCGGATGAAATTCCTAAAGAAGAATGTCTCACATGGGTTGGGGCCTTAGTGGTAGCATCACCGAGCCCCATGACTGAGGTCTCAAACTCCATTCTCACCAAAAGGTTGGGGCTTTAGCAATAGTTTAGCGACTGTTAGAATTTGTGGGAGTATAGAATGGAGAGAGAACACAATATTTATGTGGTTCAGGCGGTTCTTGCCGAAGCCTTACGTCCACGGATCTAAAGCCCCAACTGACTACATCTTCATTATATTGGATGAATCTTTCCATCAAAGAGTACTACCTCTATATATCGAAGATAATTATACAACTAGAAGAGATAATTATGATATGATAACTATCTTCAAGATTCCTAACATTATCAAGAGATATATACATATATATCCATAATGATGCATATCAATATGAACCAGAGTACTACCTCTATATATAGAGGACAATTACACAACTAGAAGAGATAAATATGATATGATAACTATCTTCAAGATACCTAACCTTATCAAGAGATATATACATATACATCCATAATAATGTATATCAATATGAACCCGAGATATCCATAATGATGTATATCAAAAAAACAACCTTTCTTGGGCTCTTTACTTTCTTCTTTGAAGATCTCCTCTCTTCAGAGGCTTCTTTGAAGATCTCCTCTCTTCATAGGCTTCTTCGAAGATCTCTCTCTTCAGAGAACCCGAGATATCCATAATGATGTATATAAAAAAACAACCTTTCTTGGGCTCTTTACTTTCTTCTTTGAAGATCTCCTCTCTTCAGAGGCTTCTTTGAAGATCTCCTCTCTTCAGAGGCTTCTTTGAAGATCTCTCTCTTCAGAGATTTCGCTGAAGATCTCTCTCTTCAGAGGCTTCTCTGAAGATCTCTTTTTTTAGAGGCTTTTTTTCTTTCTAGAGGCTTTCTCTCTCTAAAAGAAAAGGAATTTTATTTCTCTCTCTTTGGAACATCCGAGATCGAGTGATCATCACACAGGATGGAGCAACGGAAAACTCCATCATCAAACAAGATCAAGGAACGAAAAACTTGATCATCAACTAGGATCGAGAAATTTGATCATCTTCATCGCCTCATCTGGAGACGGAACTCTTGATCAACAACCAAAACTGTGAAATTCGATCATCTTCATCTCCTCATCTAGAGACAGAACTCTTGATCATCAACCATAACTTCTCTTTGCATAATAATTGGACTGATCCAGAATCTGGATTTTCGATCATCTTCATCTCCTCATCTCATATTCTCCATATCTTCTATACTCTCCCCCTCAAGTTGGGTGTGGATGCGAAGAAACACCCAATTTGCAAAATACAATATATTTTTTTGTTCTTTTGAGTACAATCATATAAAAAAAAAATGCCAATGAAATTGGGCTTCTCGACAATAGCCCACATCTTAAGAAAATACCACCCATTTTTTTTTTTCTTCTCTACTGCTTCAATTTTTTTGGTAAATCTCCACGAGCTTCAAGCTGCTTCCGATCAAAGACCTTCCCTTCCAAGATATTTCGAGAACGTCTGGAATTGGTGGGTAAGAGAGAGAATTCAAGGGGGGAAGATTGCCCCTTCATGAGTGATCAAAACCCGGAAACCTTATTGGGTTTTTCCAACTAAATGGAAAGATCAAGACCCATTACAGTTTCAATGATTTAGAGAGAGAAAATAAAACCGATGATATGAAAGGGTGAGTCCTCTCAAAAGGAATAACAGAAGAAAGGCTGACTAGTTTCCTCAATGGCCAAAGGAAAGGGTAGGAACAAACTCCCTCAATTCCTCGAAAAATCTTCAGAGAAAAATGCCTCTTTTCGAGCAAGTTTTGAAAAAATGTAGGGCATGTGCACCCTATCAAATAAGAAAATACCAGCAAGGTCTTTAACCAGAGTCTGGACAACCAAAGATAGAAACAACAGTCGAGTTAGAGGAAAATCCTGTGCAATCTGAGGGCAAAAATCTTCCTGTAGGGAATGACCTTTTCATGTGCTGAATTGATGAATTAAAGGAGCTGGATGAGTTGGATCCAGAAGATCCAACAGATGGCAACAATTTGGACTTTCCATGTGCTAAGGACACCCTGTGAGCCACTTCCCGAGTCAACATTGGAGGTGCAAGATGAGTGGGTCGAGGTTTCCTAATGGCTAGTTTCTTGAGAACTTAGACCCAAGATTCAAAAACTTCTTAATGAGTCTCTATCACAGGATCTTCAGGCAAAGAAGCTTGTCGAAAAGGAAAACTAGTTCTTGGTGGGCAACCAGTGCTCTCGCGATAGGCACATATGAACTAACTCACAGGCACATGAGCAGAAGAAGAAGGTACGAGGTCAACAAGAAGAATGCTCTGATACCATGTTAGAATTTGTGGGAGCATAGAATGGAGAGAGAACACAACATTTACGTGGTTCAAACGGTTTAGGCCGAAGTTTTACTTCTACAAATCCAAAGCCCCAACCAGCTACATCTTCATTATATTGGATGAATCTTTACATCAAAGAGTACTACCTCTATATATAGAGGACAATTACAAAACTAGAGGAGATAAATATGGTATGATAACTATCTTCAAGATATTTAACCTTATTAAGAGATATATACATATACATCCATAATGATGTATATCAATGTAAACCCGAGATATCCATATCCTAATAGCGACAAAGCCCCCAGTTAAAGGTCTTGACTTCTATCCTCATTAATGGATTAAAAAATAGACACTTCAAAAATTGGTAGCGGCTCGTCATCTCCACTGAATTACATAAAAAAGAAAGTTGCCATGACCTTTGAAACTAAATCAATCTAATTTCAATAATATATTAGTGTAAGACTCCCAAACAATCTTTCGCCCTCCTTAATTACTTTTATCCAATGGTTTAAAAAATGGATCGGTGACCCGGATCGGGCTTCTAAAAAATCGATCCGGATCGGAGAATCGATGATCCGGATTCGGAATCGGGTGAATCGGTCAGAATAAAGCTTAAAAAAAATCTGAAAAAATTATTAAACTTCATTATAAATATTGTTTTTTAGGAATTCAATAAGAAATGAGGGTACTCCATTAAGAATTTTCATGTTTTTGAATGAATATGCGAATATTGATATGTTCTGTCCCTGCATGAACCGCCATTCAGCATTTAATTTACATCACACAAAAGGATAAATATAGAATTATCATGGAATAAGTATATCAACATACATGGACTACAATAAAGCATAAAATTAGTAACATATGATCTAAAAATAAAATGATAGACGACGTTATTGTTCTTCTTGGTCACGTTGGTGCCATTGATTGAATTTGTTTAACAATTCATTGAATCGATCTAAAAACGAATCATCGATATTAGCAGGCGTCTGACTATTCCCAAATCCCTGAGTGTTAGTGTTTTGTTGTGTTCCCAATCTAAAATCCCCGAAGATTGTTCATCCTTCATGCTCACCTGCACTGTTGTGCTCATCCCTACACTGTTGCTGTTGGGACTCGATATGTGAATAATATGGCTGGGATAGGGTGGCCTCAGAATCATCATCTCTCTCATTTTCTCTTTGAATAATATGGATTAAAAAATAATAATAACAAATTTTAAAAAAAATCAATCATAGATTAAAAAAAAAAACATCACAAATTTTCAAAAAATTCTATCATGGATTACAAAAAAAAATTCGATCATGGATTAAAAAAAAAAATCACAAAGTTTCAAAAAATTCTATCATGGCTCACAAAAAAAAATTCGATCATGGATTAAAAAAAAAAAATCACAAATTTTCAAATAATTCAATCATGGATTACAAAAAATTCGATCATGGATTACATAAAATTCGATCATGGATTACAAAAAAAAACAAAAAAAAAAATCAAAAAATTCAATCGTGGATTACAAAAAAAGAAAAAAACAATTCGATCATGAATTACAAAAAATTCAATCATGGATTACAAAAAACTCTATCATGGGTTACAAAAAAAACAAAAAACAAAAAATTCGATCATGGAGTACAAAAAAAAAAACAAACATTTCGATCATGGATTACAAAAAAGAAACAAACATTTCAATCATGTATTACAAAACATTCGATCATGGATTACAAAAAATTCTATCATGGGTTACAAAAAAAACAAAAAAACAAAAAAACAAAAAATTCGATCATGGATTACAAGAAAAAAAAAAAAAACATTTCGATCATGGATTACAAAAAATTCGATCATGGATTACAAAAAATTCTATCATGGGTTACAAAAAAAAAACAGAAAACAAAAAATTTGATCATGGATTACAAAAAAAAAAAAACAATTCGATCATGGATTACAAAAAAATCGATCAAGTATTACAAAAAAATCTATCATGGATTACAAAAAAAAAAAAAAAAAAAAAAAAAAAAAAAAAAAAAAAAAAAAAAAAAAAAAAAGTTCGGTACGGGACTCGCCGATTCACTGTACGGACTCGCCGATTCCGTACAGTGAATCGGCGAGTCACTGTACAGAATCGTCCGGTTCTCTCTAGAACCGGGCGGTTCTCTCTAGAACCGGGCAGTTCTCTCTAGAACCGGGCGATTCCCATTTTTTTCGCTGATTCGACCCGTCCATGGCGATTTTCGAGTCGAACCGGGCGAGTCTGGTTCGACTCGGCGGTTTTTTAAACACTGCTTTTAGCCTTTCCTAATTAAAATTTGGCTTCATATTTGTCCATATCTCAATAATGAATTATGATTTCCCCAATTCATTTGTAACGACTTCAATGATAAGTGTAGCTCATGCATTGCACAAATCATTAGGCTCACAACAAAAGGATGGTATTGTTCTTCAATGTGGGGCAACAACTATAACTATGGGCCGGCGGGAAAAGCAATTGGCTTTGATGGCGTCAACAACCCGGACTTAAGTCGCCAGCAATGCTGTCATCTCATTCATTCAAGACAGCTTTTTGGTTTTGGATGACTCCACAACTCGCCCAAGCCCTCGGCCCACCATGTGATCACTGGTCGTTGGACACCGTCAGCAACAGACCTTTCCGCTGGCCGGCTCCCTGGCTACGTTGTCATCACCAAAATTATCAATGGTGGCATGGAGTGTGGCCACGGCAGTGATACTCGGGTGGCCGACCGCATTGGCTTCTACAGGCGTTATTGTGATCACCTTGCAGTCCCCTATGAAAACAACCTCAACTGCTACAATCAGAGGCCTTTCAATAGTTAGAATAAAATCAGCTATAACCAGAGGCCTTTTAATAGTTAGAATAAGATCAGACTTTGCTCATTGTAATTATAGATATGCAAGAAATAACAAGGAAATAAAGTCCTTAACTCTCAAAGAAAGATCTATGTGATCTTTTATCGAGAATAATATATATATATATATATATATATATATATATATATATATATATATAGAAGAAAATACTATGCAATGCCTATAGGCGAAAATGAACAGTGATTTCGCCTACTCCCATCACCGTCCAAAGTTCATTGCGTGATCACGATTGTCAGGTAGTGTTTTATTTTTCATTTTTTTTCTAAAAATCAGAATGACTTGAAACTTTGATCGTATATTCATCAAAAATAGGGGAATCTTCAAAAATTATTAAAACAAATATTTTATGTGAAAAATATTGACCAAAATACCCCTAAAAAGTTTCAGGGGTATTTTAATCAATTTATTTTTTACGGATAATTTGTTTTATATTTTTATTAGGTGCGCCTCAATAAGATGTACATATCCTCCAAATTTTACGTCATTCCAATTTTTTAAAAAAAAATGAAAAAAAAAATACTATCGGACAATCGTAACCGTGCGATGAAATTTAGACGATGATGAGGGTAGGTGAAATTACTATTTATTTTTCGCCTATAGGCCCTGCAAACAATTTTTCATATATATATATATATATATATATATATATATATATATATATATATATATATATATATATATATATATATATATATATATATTATCACCGAAAAAGATCACTTACAGATGATCTTATTACAACAACATATACTTCAAAATAAAATCAATATGGCAATAAAACCAAGTTATTAAAACTTAATGCCATTGGAATAACTACCCACTATGCTTGAGAATAAAAAATAAGATTGCAAGAAATAAAAGAAAAGAGTGTCGGAGATTACCTCAACTGGGCTTATTACACCCTACACCGAGTCACCACCATCTAATGGCGTGGGAGCGATGATCTTGCTTCAATATCACACTGGGAAAGCAAATTTCGGCCAAGTACACGAATAGAACATGAACCCCTTTGATCACAAACTCAAACCATATGTGAATTCCCATAGCAACCTAGTTTGAGAGATATGGATTCTCTTTTGCTAACCCTAAAATCCTTAGCCATAAATCCATAGTTTCGACATGGGAGAGAGAAGAAATTCATAGCCAAAACCCTTAGCTCATTTTTACAATGTGGGAGAGAGAGAGATCAAACATGAGAGAGAGAAAAAGATAAGGTATGTAGATATTTTGGGTTGAGACAATCCCTTTTTTATATGCTTGAACAATATTAGGGTTTCTTAGAGTTTTCCATGGCTTGCATCTTCTTTTGAGATTGAACATGAACTGTCAATCAAGGGTGACTTATGGGGTGACAGATCTGAGTCATCCATTCCATAGATGGGCCATCAACATTATAGAATGTGCATTAACCATTATCCCCATTTTCTAAATTATTTTCCCATCAATAGAAAATAAATTAAATTAATTTTAATTAAATATTGTACATTCCATAAAATAACACATCTCTACACATATTTTCCATAAAATCTATCAAAGATATATCAAGTCAATATCTACTTCTGTATTAAGTCAATATATGGTTAATACATACTCAATCCATAATTTGACCACGTGTCATAATTTAAAGTTACCAAAACATAAGGTCACATGAATCACAAAACAAAACTTTCTATAAAATAGAAAGTAGTAAGAGGTGGGGCGTGCCACCCATGGGAGGCACATGTGGGCCCCACCTTCTAAAAACATGGTGGGCCAATGTGCACAATGGGCACCCCATGATTAATTTTTTTATGCATTTAAAATTAACAAAATAATTTCTAATGCATATTAAAACATTATAAAATCAATATCTTTAATTTTATAAATCCAAAAATTATAAATAAAATATCTAAAGGTTCATAAAAATTCAAATAATAATTCTAAAATAATCATTATCATAAAACAAACACAATCAATTAATTTGATGGGAAATTGATCCATATGGTTTAGGAATTAAATCAACAATCATGGGCACTCTACCTTCAACTGTAGACTACGGACCACACTTGCTTTATCAGACCGACCTAGTGTTTCTCATGACCCAAAGTCTAAGTAAGGGCTCATTAATGGGTCACCAAAGTCTGGCCGATGAACCAAGGGGTCGCAATCCCAGTCTATGGATTATAGGTCCTCCCTTAGAGACGAGTCAAAGTCACCAAGACCTGATGTGACTACAGCTCTATGGTGCATAGGGGGATCTCTCGCATATGCATATGCTTTACCTTAAAATGTCAATTTTTTGTTTTTCCGAACGATCTATCGATATGTATGTCGTGTGATGGCACATGGATGAGGTTTTGGCTCTCGTCTCTATAAGGTTTTGGCTCTCGTCTCTATACGCCATCGTTACACACAAGGGTCACACAATCCCTCGACTCACTTATCCGAGCATGTTCTTCGACCTTATTAAAGGCTAACCCATGAACTATCTTCGGTTTGTTCTTCATACGCAGGTAATATGGGTTTTCTCCAACCGATTAGCCTAAATCGTCAAACACAATCCGGTATTTACAAACATCGTTTGCATGGTATGGCCCACGAAGGACCACACTCTCACTGAGTTCATGTTCTACAATATCATTTCATTTTACAAATACTCATAAGGCCTTTAAAGGACACATAAACCCAACATCTCCCACTTGGCTTTTGACGGCCTTACAATCTTTTTTTCTCACTTTCTCTCATCAACATCTCTCTCTCTCTCTTAAATACAATATCTCCCTCAAGCATTTTTCACTTATTCTCTCTCAATACATTAATAATGGCTTTTGCTATCAATCTTTTTACAAAAGGACTTATAGAGGTAACATATTTTTCTTTTTGCTGTTCGGATCTCATCCCAAAAGTGATCGTAGTCCATTTTTTATATCGCATCGTGAATCACGGACCTATTATCGCAGAAGATCATTATGTATCATCATCGCATGGGGTCATATGTTCCTGGGCTCAAAGGAGTTCTTCAAACAAACTGCTCCCTTTTGTAGCCATACATCCGGTGCTGCACATCAAGGTTTTATGGGTGAACAACATTATAGTCAGTTGTTCCAGCTGGCTTGCCAAATACTAGAAGGTGCACCCACTGAAATATTTAGTTTATCTTGATCTCAATCTTTCTCAATCTCACATCATTCTTCAGGGGATAGAAACATGATTTTATATGCTTGGAGCTCTTATGGAATCGTAACTCTTTTGACACGCATATCACTATCGTCTTGTCGTAGAAAATCCTTACTCCCTCACAACGCACAGGGTGAAGGTCAAGTCGATTAATAAATTACTGCCTCCTTGGCCGCCAAACAGCATGCCACGTACTTTGCCACCATGCTGAACAATTCTACCACATCCTGTTTCTTTTATTTCCAAGAAACTGTACCCCCTCTAAACATGAACACATATCTAGATTTAGAGTTCGCATCATCTGGATCTGTGAGATAGCTTGCGCCTGTATATCTGAATATCCAAGCAGTTAAAATAAACATTGGACCGTAGCAGCTCCCACTCAATTATTGCTCATACAATATATATATATTCTCAACATTCTTATGCTTATATCATGAGGTAGCATAGCAATTTTCATGCTATAAGTAATTTAGCGCCCGTTGGTTTCACAATATGCAAAACCTTCCTGAACTACAAAGGTTCAACGACACTAGTCATCTTGGTAGTAAATCCATACAAACCAAGTTATCTAATCAATACAACATGTGTCAAGAAAACCTAACAAGAGGACATTCCTTCAACATTTCTTATGGTTCAAGGTCTTAGGTAATCGAGAATTCTAAATAATTAGAAACATGGGTTAAGGCATATGAGTATTTAAAAAACAGTATATGACAGTTTTTCTTCCAATTTTATAAATACCTTCAAGACACAATATATATATATATATATATATATATATATATATATATATATATATACATTCATAAGTAATAGTTAGATAATAGTGTGACAGTTTAAAATGACTTTTCATAAAGACTTAGTGGATCTTGCAACACTATTCGGTTTTTTTAAAGCCATATTCATAGAATTAAGTTTTTCTCAAATAATCCATTTTAATTTTAACATACATGCTTAGCCTTCATAATTATTTTATCGCATTCACCTTTAATTTCCTACCAAGTCAAATTCATGGCCACAACAATAAATCATAAATACCATCTTATAATTTATCCAAAATAAAGCATGACTAAAGAATGATTATTAAAGCCTTAATAAAATACTTTCTTTTTGGCAAGTATGGAGATTTTATCAAAAGATTATCATCACATGCAATACATCATATTATAAATATTATTGGGAGGATGGTCACTAAGACCAAATTCCATCAAAACAATCTCTTCATGCTTACATATTTGAATGAGCCACACCCATCTCTCATGTTTCATACTTAAGCATAAAGCCATCGATCAAACCACATCTCCATGTGTATCACTACCTTAAGTAGTTCATACTCCAGTACAAAGAGACATAAAAAAAAAGAAACACACGGTCTTCAAAACCGACTCTTTCAAGTTTGTTAGCACCTATCACCTAATATCCATACACTCCATACATATTCATAAAACAATTAGCCAAAAACCAAAGAAGTATATGAAATTTAAAATAAAAGGGTTACTAAATCATCTTTTCTTATATGATCTTAACATGTAATATAGGATAAATTTCATACCTCAAAACTGTGTAGTGTGGTACTTGGGCTTTCTTGATTCTTTGCTCTTACTTGCTTTTGCGATCTTGGAAGAGCATGCAACTAATGGAGAATATATTGATCATCAGTTTCACATGTCACGAAGTGTTCATCTCTTCAGCACTTGGAATCTTCATTTCTCACACCGCGAAGAAATAATCTTCTTCATCCCATCATTTCAAACATCGCAAATTCGATTCTCCGACTAATTTTTAGCGTTTCTTTGCTACCACCAAGTCTATCTATATATCTATTCATCTCGAAGAAACCAAGATGCTTTTATAGTTATCGTTTTTTTCTTCTTTCTTATATTTCCATATCGAATATTCTTCATATAGAGTGTCACATCTCGCCAACTCTATATTACATCTCTCTCAAGTTTTATTATGATAAAACATACTCATGACACACTATAATGAGCCCTAAAAAGGTCTCCATAATTAAGAATCCAAAGATGTGCCTTAACATGCCACATCTTTCAATTTACTGCACATGAAAACATGAGCATCCCATGACAAAAATATGATATCTGCCAACTCATGAAAAGTTTATCTCCGAATCTGTTTGAGTATTGAAATAGACTAAAAAATATAAAATATTACTCAATTTCATTCCTAAATCATACCATTTAGTGAGTCTTCGTTTTAGTGACATTTAGGTCGCAATGCAATTTTCTTAGCAGAAAATCAGGTTGAGCATCTTTCAATAAAAAAAATTGTTTATCTCAATTTTCAAAGAATTTCTTCATGTAATCTTTAGTGTTGAAAACTAGACTCAAAATCAAATCACAACATCATAGTTTGAATCTCAAATAATATTTTTCTTCAGATAAATAAATAAGTGACACTCACGTCACAAAATAAATCATACTGTAGAATTCAAGGATGAACACTATCTAATAAAATTGTATTTTCTCTTTACTCTCATGGAGTTTCCATTTCAAACCAATTTTGTTTGAAATTAGACACATAATGATAATACATGTCTTTTCATAAGCCTCATATGACTCTGTTAAGTAGGCTTGGTAAATATAGTTATTCATGTCTCAATGAAGAGCATAGAAAATTATAGAATATTTAGGATGACTTCTCTTCTATCCAAAATTTTTATTCCTCTCTTCCCATAGATATTTCTCTTTTAAATAAACCTCATTAGAAAATAGACAAATAATTGAGGTCTAAAAATTTAGTGTAGACCATAAAACATTATGTTAAGTATATAAATAAAATCATGACTTCTAAGTTATGGAAATTGTTTTCGTTGCAGAAAACAACACTTACGTATCCTTCAATAAATTGATCATATCTTTCAAACCACAAGTAATTTCTTAATGAAACTTTTTTTGTTTGAAAGTAGACTCAAGTTTATGAGTCATAGTCCAATTTCAGCTAGAAATAAAATCATATAATTGGTAGTAAAAGTCACGGAACTCAATGGACATTTCTTGGATTTTGTAGGGTCAGAACTGATACCCTTCATTGTTGAGTCCAGAACACTCAATTCTCATAGGATCTCCCACTCAAATTTTGCAAGTAGATCCTACTCTTAAAGACATAAAATATCACTGAAGTATGCAATAGAAAAATACATCATTATATTTTTCATAGCACTACTCCAAAATACCCAAGAATACTCATTATGCAGAGTGATTTTTCGGTTTAGAATATTACAATAATTCTTAACCATGTGTGTATTTCTTGACCACAAATGTTATTAGCTTTCTTATATCTCATTCCCAATTTTGATTTAAACTCAATAAAGAGAAAAGGCAACTAATGGCATCAAGTATCAATAGATCTGATACCAATGAAAGAAAGACCTATATGATCTTTTATCGGGGAATAATATATATATATATATATATATATATATATATATATATATATATATATATATATATATATATATATATATATATATATATATTTATTTATTTATTTATTTATTTTTTTATATCACCCCTTTGTTTGGCAAAAGATCACTTATAGGTGGTCTTATTACAACAACATATACTTCAAAATAAAATCAACATGGCAATAAAACCAATAGCTTAGAATATAATGCTATTGAAATAACTATGCACTATGTTTGAGAATAAAAAATAAGATTGCAAGAAATAAAAGAAAAGAATGCCGGAGATTACCTCAACCGGGCTTATTACACTCCACCTCGAGTTACCACGATCTGATGGCGTGGGATCGATGATCTTGTTTCAATCTCAAACTGAGAAAGCAAATTTCGACCAAGCTACACCAATGGAACATAAACCCCTTTGATCACAAACTCAAAACCTATGTGAATTCACATAGCAACCTAGTTTGAGAGAGATGGATTCTCTTTTTGCTAACCCTAAAACCCTTAGCCATAAATCTATAGTTGAAAGATGGGAGAGACAAGAACTCAATAGCCTAAACCCTTAGCCCCTTTCACAATGTGGGATAGAGAGATCAAACATGAGAGAGATAAACTTTTTTAAGATAGAGCAAAAAGATAAGGTGTGTAGAGATTTTGGGTAAAGATAATCCCTTTTTTATAGGCTTGAACAATATTAAGATTTTTTAAGGTTTTTCTTGGCTTATCTTTTCTTGTGAGATTGAACATGGACCGTCGATCAAGGGTAACTTGTGGGTTGAGAGATCTGAACCATCCATTTTATAGATGGGTCATCAACATTATGGTAGGGGCATGAACCATTATCCCCCTTTCGTAGACCATTTTTCCATCAAAAGAAAATAAGTTAAATTAATTTTAATTAAATATTGTACATTCTATAAAATACTACATCTCTACACATATTTTCTATAAAATCTATCAAAGATATATCAAATCAATATCTACTTCCATATTAAGTCAATATATGGTCAATACATACTCAATCTATAACTTGACCACATGTCACAATTTAAAATTAACAAAACATAACGCCACAGGGACCACAAATAAAACTTTCCATAAAATAGAAAGTAGTAAGAGGTGGGGCGTGCCACCCATGGGAGGCACATGTGGGCCCCACCTTCTAGAAACATTGTGGGCCCATATACACAATGGACCCCCATGATTATTATTTTTTATGCATTTAAAATTAAACAAATAATTTCTAATGAATATTAAAACATTGTAAAATTAATATCTTTAATTTTATAAATCAAAAAATTATAAATAAAATATCGAAAGGTTCATAAAAATTCAAACAATAATTTTAAAATAATCCTTATCATAAAACAAACACAATTAAATTAATTTGATAGGAAATTGATCCATATGGTTTAAGAATTGAATCGACAATCATGCGGCACTCCATTTTCAATTGTGGACTACAGACCACACTTGCTTTATCAAACCGACTAAGTGTTTCTCATGACCCACAGTCCAAGCAGGGGCTCATTAGTGGATCACCAAAGTTTGGCCGATAAGCCAAGGGGTTGCAATCCTAGTATGTGGATTATAGGTCCTCCTTTAGAGACGAGTCTAAGTCACCAAGACCTCATGCGACCACAACTACATTGCGCATAGGGTAATCTCTCGCATATGCATACGCTTCACCCTAAAAAATGGATTTCTGACTTTTTCGAATGATCTATCGATATGCATGTCGTGTGATGGCGCATGGATGAGGTTTTGGTCCTCGTCTCTATAGGCCACCATCACACACAAGGGTCACATAGTCTCTCGGCTCACTCATCCGGGCATGTTCTCCGACCTCATCAAGGGCCAACCCATGAACCCTCCTCGGTTTGTTCTTCATGCCCAGGTAACATGGGTTTTTTTCAACCGACTAGCCTAGATCGTCAAGCACAGTCCGGTATCTGCAAACATCGTTTGCATGGTATGGTCTACGAGGGACCACACTCTCACTGAGTTCATGTTCCACTATGTCATTTCATTTTACAAGCACTCATAAAGCTTTTAAATGCCACATAAACCCAAAAACTCAGTTAGCCCTAATGGTTTTTGTCTTGAATTTATGCACAACACCATTACAAAATTGTAGGGATTGGAGCTCAAAGAAACATGCAAATCTAGGTTTCATATTGATGAGCTACAAAACACACAAAAGCGCCCAAATTGTGATGCTTACACAGCCTACAAAACACACTCTTACTGAGTTCATGTTCCACTATATTATTTCATTTTGCAAACACTCATAAGGCTTTTAAATACCACATAAACCCAACAAACTCAGTTAGCCCTAATGGTTTTTGTCTTGAATTCATGCACAACACCATCACAAAACTGTAGGGATTGGAGCTCAAAGAAACATGCAAATCTAGGTTTCATATTGATGAGCTACAAACCACACAAAAGCGCCCAAATTGTGATGATCTTGCTGTGTTTCCTTACCATGTTAGAACACGAAACCAAAACAACAGCCTGCAAAGGGGAACACTTACGAGAGAGAACAACTTCATTCATTCAATAAAAGAGTACAAGTACACAGTATTAGAAACCACGACTTGTGGACGGAACTTGACATGGGCCGAGCCGGAGTAGCCGAGTAACTCAAGCCAAGTTCCGATTTGCACGGCCCGAGCAGGCAAGGTCATGCCAAGCAAAAAAGTGTTTAGAAAAAAAAAAAAAAAAATCTAAAACAAAATATGAAAATATGTTAAGTAAAATTAAACAAGCACACATAAATAATAGTTAAAAAAGTAGTAACATAACTGGATTTTGAAAAATATCAATTTGTGACAGCAGATATTTTAGAAATAATCTAAAAAGAAGGAAAAATATAAAAAAATACTCATGGCCAAAATATTTTCCAATCTTTGCCAAGTGATAGAAAAAGTAAAGAAACATATTAAAAATACATTTTTTATTTTGTTTGGATACATTTTTCCAATTTTGTCAAGCATATACATTTTCCAATCTTTGCCAAGCAGATACATTTTTTATTTTATTTAGAACAACATTTCCGATCGATTTTTGAAGTGCATCTGTGATTCTACATTTTAAGGTTGCAACCTTATATATACGTTTCCATATATATATATATATATATATATATATATATATATATATATATAAAGTCTTAAAAACGCCTATAGACAAAGTGCTACAATGTTTTGCCCCTATCATAGTCACGAACATGCTTTGTCTGTGGTGATTTTGCCTAAAAACCGTCACGGATCTACAAGAGCCGTAGCAGTCCCCCCATATATGTCACTTCAAATTTGCATGAAAAAAATCCCATCACAGACTTGCTATGTCCGTGACGGACCGCCACAAACATACTAAATCCGTGACGGTCTTTAATCCATATTGGCGTTTTGTAGTCTCTTCCACACACACACATATATATATATATATATATAATTTTATTTAGTATCCCTTGAGTTTGACCAACAAACTTGGGATATTGAAGCTCACGGTGGCAAGCCCGAATTACTTGGGCGCAAGTTCGCTCACCAGAGTAGTCAAACACCACAAGTACATGCATATATACGTACGGAGGTCCTACCTAATCTAACAACTTCCTAAATCTCTTCACTCATATATAAAAGAGCAAATTACGTACCGACCCTAAATTAATAGGGAAAATACATAATGTTTTACTTATAACCAAAATTTGGTTTTCAAAATTGCCCCTTGATCCGAGGATGCATCCTTGCATAGAATTTGATTTTTATTTAGTTATGTTTCTTTAGTAGGGCATTGCCCCAAGCTTTAGGGTAATACTAAGGAGATCTGAGGTTAGAATCCTCGAACTGCGGACTGGACTAAGGGCACCTCATTATTTTAGAGGTATGAGGTTCCCATCCTCAGACGGACCTCAGACCGCTGGTTTCCTCAAAGAATAACACAAAGTGTGGACCACTAAATGGAGGTCTGAAATTTGGAATTATTTCAGGGAGCACATCAGCATCTACAGCCAACAGTGTGGAGTGTGGACCACCACCAATCAATAAATCGTGGTCTTAATTCATCCAATAATCTATTAGCTTATCTATCAAACAGCCTTCATTAGGCTGTCAGGGCCTGTTTGATATATATATTAGTGTCAGTCCTGAAATTTAGAAGGCCGTTTGGTGCAGATATTTCATTGGCATCAGAAGGCTCAAGAAACCCAGGATTTGTTTCAGAAGTTTTTGAAAGTGAGCGATAATGGGTTCCTCTGTAGAAAGCTAGGGTAGCTTTCTTTCTCCAAACAACCAACCCTCCAGTCTTAATCTCCAAGAAACATCAGAACTAATGCTTATCTTCTGCCGATTATTAAAATCAAGCAATTTAGGACTGAAAAAAACATAGGCTTTCAGTGGCTGTTGATCAACAAGATAAGCTTTCATCTACCAAATTAGGATCCACAAGTTTTGGAGAACATTCAAACACGTATATCGAAAGATCAAAACTCAAAGAATCAAAGGATTTATGCATTCTTATCCATTAAAAATTTAAAGAACATTCCAATACTAAATAAAGAGATGAGCAGATGATTTTTCCATTCTTAACCGTCTTTATAGGAAATGCTTTCCAATGTAAGGCCACCACTTAAGAGTCCCCGCATTCATAATATCACTAAAACACACCGCCTGATCGGATGTTCTTATAAAAGCACAAGGAAAAACATACGTATAAATATAACCTTCTCGTCATTTCAGATAATTGAATCTCAATCTGTTCTAACCAACTTTGCTACCGAAAGAGCATTGTCTTATTTTGACGACCTCTTGAGTTTGGTTACGTTACTTTGAGTTTGACAAAAATTCAGCTTACATTTTTTAAGGAAATCCTGAATGTTCAAACGTCCCAATTGCAAACATAGGCACCATGTGCATGAACATCCACAAATGCTCTAAACCTAAATAAAATTTTACTACTTGAACTCTTGAATATGCTCTACAACAACACAGAATTGGAGTCTTTTCCTTCTTCAATCTTCGAGAAACAATGTTTTCAGCCATTGGCCATGGCAATATGGTTTCCATAGCTTGGTCTTCACTAACAGATACTTCAATGGTAAATTAAACCTGCCACTAATGAATTTGTGGCCCCCTCACTAAAACTAGAATTAATTTTGCTTGGAATGGCCACTTCATCTGATAAAACCATGTGGGTTTCTTTATTTTGCTCATTTTCTTCATAAATCTCCTTCAGTTTTGTGATGTTTTCTTTCTATAATTAAACTCATCGCATGCTTTGTCCTCCCTCCTCCAAACTCCTCCTGTAAGAGCTTTATCATCTGAATTCTTTTCATTACCTGACTTTTTTCTACTTTTGGATAAATCCAACACATCATCAGCAGGCAATAGAAGTGGGCCTCTCATCCATGGAGCAGTAGGCATTTTAACTTCATTATGATGCCCAATCTTTCTTAGGAAGGTTCATTTCAAACTGGTTTTTAGGTACTGTTTTGAGGCGATGCGGCATATTAACGGGAGAAGTTGGTATGGCACCATTGAGATAAGAGTCTTTGCAAGGTGGGTCTTGCAAATAGTTCTGCTCACGCCATGGAAACTCTGAACCAGAGCTACCTTCCTTGAATGGAAGTTCTTCTTCCGCCAGATTATTGGGTATTTCATCAAGGGAAAGCTGCACGTTACCATTTGAGCGCCATATTGTACCATTTTTAGCATCAATTTCACCAAACATAGACCTAGCAACTGAACCTAGACTTTTGGGGCTTCTGAAACTGTTTTGGGATGGTAAATTTGCAGAAATGGAAATGTTCATGAGAAAACCTGGAGCGAGTCCATGCTTTCAAGGAAAGGCTTGATTGGTATCTAGAGAAACCAGTGCAGAATTCATGGCCTGAAGAAAAATCGAAGCCATTAAAGAAGTTTTAAAGGAATTCACAAAGCTGTTACCTGATATTCAAGGAAAAATGGGTGCAAGCAAAGCTGTATCATTTTTAGAAATTGTATCGAAGGGCTGTCTCGGAAGCCACTCGGGTAAGCCGGAGCGTATACTATGATCCCGTGGGAGAATATTGTATAGTGATTCCTCCGGCATAGGACTTAAAAGATTTTTTTTTTTATGAAATTTTGGGAACTTTATGATGATTGTATTCAACAGAAAAAAAATTGCATCTTGATTATTTTCCAATATTTAGATTTCACCTTGAAATTTGAAAGTTTTCTAGTTAATTTAATGGAAAATTATCACCGATATACTTTAATTTTTGTCTATTTAAAAAAAAATCATGATCTTTCATAAACTTCGTCCATACCCTTACCTTCACGATAGTCATACCATGAAGTCAATTACAGTACTTTAATTACTGTAAAAAGTAATCGATGTTATACGACATTTTAAGTGCTGTAAAAACTAATTCATGTTATATGTGGGTTTTAAGTACAGTAAAAACTAGCCAATGTTATACGGGTATTTTAAGTACAGCGAAAACTAACTCATGTTATACGACAGCGAAAACTAACCTATATTATACGACACTCAAAATGCTGTGAACCCTTTTTTCATTTTCATATTTATCTCTTTCATCTCTGTAATTTTTTTAATGTTTATCTCTTCTTTCTCTCTCTAATTCTTTTTAATATTTATCTCTTCTTTCTCTCTCTAAATCTTTTCTCTCACTAACTCACTTAAAATGCCGTAAAACTTTTTTTCATTTTCATATTTATCTCTTTCATCTCTCTAAATTTTTTTATATTTATCTCTTCTCTCTCTTTAATTCTTTTTAATATTTATCTCTTCTTTCTCTCACTAACTCTCTCTCTTAATGTTTAAACACGATTCCAACACGGTACAAATCCGACTCCGTCTTATTTTCATAGGGTATGGGGCTGAAGGGAGTTTTTATAAGGTACACACAGGTTGTTATACAAATCTCCTTAGAGAGAGAAAGAGAGTTCGAGAAAGAAAGAAGAGATAAAAAAAAATTAGAGAGAGAAAGAAGAAATAAATATTAAAAAGAATTAGAGAGAGAAAAAAGAGAAAATATTAAAAAAAATTAAAAAAAAATAAAAAATAAACATAAAAAAAAATTAAAGAGATAGAGATAAATATAAACAAGATGAAAGACATAAATATAAATAGTAAAAAAAAATTTACGACATTTCGAGTGACGTATAACATGAGTTAGTTTTTACTGTACTTAAGATGGCTTTACAGTTTTTTTTTCTAAATAGAAAAAAATTAAAATATATTTGTGATAATTTTCCAATTTTTTTGCGCCAAAAAAAAAAAAAAATGCATTTTAAATTTTTTTTAAGTAATATAGGTTGAAGAAGGTTATATCCTCTTAAAAGTACTTAGATTAAGTTTTGCCGAAGGATTAATTAGGTAACTCCCTCGAGATCATGAAATCTTTTGGTATTTCGAAAAATGAAAAATCTCTCCACGAATCTGAGAAACGGCGGTACCCGTTAAAACCCGCTCGCTGCCCTCCTCTGCTCGTGCTCAGGTACTCTCTCATGCCACTCTCTCCTATGTTCTCTCGCATCCCCGACCTTCTCTATCTCTCAAGGGCTCTCACACCTCTGCACTCTCTTTGTAGTGCTCTCACACCCCTGCACTCTTTCTGCAAATCCCTCTAAGCCAATTTGGGTTATAGCCCTTATCCATCAGCTCTCGTATCATTATCTCCTCACTCTTCGAGGGCTCAGGCTATTTCAGATTTTTTTTTTTTTGTTGTTTTTAATTTTTCTCATCAATTCAAAAGGGATTTGGATTGATGGGTTGTTGCATAAGATTTTTTAGATCAAGTTTTTCTTTTTTGGGATAAATTATCTGTAAATGATGGATTTTTGGGTTTTTTGGTTTCTTTTTCATTTGGATTTTTGAGTTTTCTGGTTTCTTTTTCACTTGTTTTGGTTCCTTATCAGTTTTGGTTTCTCTCTCTTATGTGCCCATGTCTCGCTCTCTGTGGTGCTCTGATTTTTCATGTTGATGCTTTGATTTTTCGTGTAGCATCAATAGCTCACTAAATCTCTACTATCGCCATATTGTAGCCATTTCCAATCGCCTTTGCCTCTTTGATAAGGTCTTTAAGCTTTTTTTATTTTTCATTTCCCATTTATTCATGCAAGATCTTTGATCAAATGCGCTACAAACCTAGAAAAGTATCCAAATGTTGATATTCTTGATAGAATGTGATTGACACTGTAATCAACGAAACTTTAGAATTTAGATCAATGGATTGATTTTTTATGACTAGTTGTTGTTCCTTCTTAGGAATGCACATTATTCCTTACTCAAGTAGCTATTCCTGCTTAGGAATGCAACTTGGAGCATTCTTGTGGTATCAAAATTGTTTTTGTTAGAAGGCATTGCTTTCTCTTCCAACAGGTTAGCAATGGAATTCAGAACTTGGGGGTAAGAACCAAGTTGTTGGGAACCTTATATGATCTGAGTAATAATTTGATTCATTGGCAATGGATTTTCTTAGGAGTCAATGGAAGTGCTCAATGGCCCATCACAGGACTATTATTATTATTATTTACTATGCAAGTAGGGGCTTTGGATTATTTTTTAGATAATGGTGGGCTTGATTGTAATTGATTTTACTAGCTGAATAGGTTGCTAAAGTGAATAGTCAATCAGATGCTTTGAATGCATAAATGAAGAAATCATATTGTTTTTGGGAAAATTAGGAAAACATACGTGTATACTTTGGTAATGAATAATGTGATACTCATTTTTTAGATAATTGAGGGCTTGATTATAATTGATGTTAATGGTTGAATAGTTGTTAAAACGAATAGTCAATTAGATGCTTTGAATACGTAAGCGAAGAAATCAAATTGTTTTTTAAGAAATTATGAAAATCTGTGTATACTTGAGTAATGAATAATGTGTAATTCGTTTGTATACTTGAGTAATGAATAATGTGTAATTCGTTTTTTAGAAGTTCCTAATCTTCTAGCACGTTGTCAAACACAGGCACTTAGAACTTCTTTAACATTCCAGCAGGTTATCAAACACAGAAACCCAAAACTTCTTATAATTAATTCTTTCTTCCTAGCAAAGAGGAACTTCCAATTTACAGTTTATGAACTTGCTTCCAGTTATCAAAGAGGCCCATGCTATCATATCCCTTAAGGGCGGAAATGGGTTGGATTTGAGTCAACCCGACCCATACCTGATCCGATTAGGTCTAAGTTAGACCTACGCTTGACCCAAACCCGGTTTGGGTCTGGGTCTATATATACATCTATGTTATATATTTTATAATACAAGCATTATTTTTATGTGATCTATACTAATATATTCTGGTCAACTTGGCCTCGACTTGACCTGACTCAATAAGATCGATGCTGGACCCTGACCCTAACCTGAACTCATTTGGCAAGGTCAAGTGGACCGGGACCCAACCTAGAACTGGTGGGGTCAAGCATTACTTATTTTTATAACACACACACACTCTCTCTCTCTTATTTATATATCTAACTCTCAACAAATTAAAAATAGAATGGAAGAGAGAGTATTAAAAATTGTCTAATCGTATAAAAAAATATATAACTTAATAATAGTAGGTTAAAATATAATACATAATATAATTATAATAAAATAAATAGTATATCTAATATACTTGTGTCGGGTAGGGTCAACTTAGACCGAACCCAACCTGACTTGATTTGGACCCAGATCTAGACTTGAACCCTATCTGAATTGATGCCTGGTCCCTACTTTTGGACCTGGACCTAGACCCAACATAGGTCGACCCTTCGGGTTGGAGGGTCGATCAAACCCGTTACCCACTTATAGTATCCTTACAAAATTTATGAACTTCCAAAATATTTGTCTAATCCAATGTATTAAGACTCGATGATTTCCTTCCAAATCCTCAATTCTAGGAATCTGTCAAAGACCGAATCAATTATGAGATGATATAGGTCCCTTTTTAGGAAAATTATAGATACTCTCAAAATGAACTTTATATATATTCTACTTTCAATACTTTTAGTATCCCACTCACACCCAATTACTATTTTTTTTTTTGCTTTTACCCCTTTAGTCAAAAAATAAAAATAATTGGGACTAAACTACCCCTTTCAACAACCATCTCCTCTCTCTCTCTCCCGAACTCTCTCTCTTATCTCTCCTTAAAACTCTCTTTCCTCTCCCGAAAACTCTCTTTCTCCTATTTTCTCTCGCTCACTATAAGGGCCCGTTTGATAACGCAAGTTCATGAACTGTAAATTGGAAGTTCCTCCTTGCTGAGAAGATAGAAGTTACTGGAAGAAGTTTCGGTTTCTGTGTTTGATAACCTCTTAGAAAGTTAATGAAGTTCCTAGTTTCTATCCAGCCACTATCACCAATGACAATCAAGCCCACCATTATCGGAAAAACGAATTATACACATTATTCATTGCTCAAGTATACGCAAATATTTTCATAATTTCCCCAAAAACAATCTGATTTTCTCATTTATGCATTCAAAGTATGTAATTAACTATTAACAGCCTATTCAGCCATTAACATTAATTACAATCAAGCCCACCATTATCAAAAAAACGAATTACACATTATTCATTACTCAAGTATGTACATATATATTTTCTTAATTTCCCCAAAAATAATCTAATTTTTTGATTTATGCATTCAAAGCATCTAATTGACTATTCACTTCAACAACCTATTCAACTATAAACATCAATTACAATCATATCACTTTTCTTGTAACCAACATAGGTATAATCAGTTACAATTGTATCAACATTGATGAAGTATAGACAGTTTGATCAGATAAAGCCCAACCATTTTCCAAGTATCGAAATATTCTTAACATGCAAACCCACCCAAACTTATGAATTAGAAAGGACTGGAAAAACAACTGGTAATTTCTTGTAGGACACAAGGAACAAATGAGCCTTGCCAGCTTTACATCTCCACCATTAGATTGACTCATTGCTAATACCCCCACAAACAGGAAAAGTGTTCAGAGCATAAAGGGAGACAGGAAGCAAAGAATGGCATTAATTAACACAACACATTAGACAGGTAAAGGAATGTTAGAGAGAGAGAAGTAGAAAGCAGATGCCCCTATTGATTCCTCTTTCCAATGGTGTATACCATGTACTAAGTTGCTAGCCAGCATGAATTCACAGAATCTGACCTTGTATTCTTATTTTGTTAGTAACTCTACTATAATAAGAATTATATGAAAAAGCTATTATTCTTGTAATCTTGGATATTAGAAGCCCTAAAATGCCACAACAAATTCCCTTCGCAAATTCCTGAAATTGGGTTATGAGAACAACCCTAAAAGACAAAACACTGGCATTTCCTCAGATTGGGAGTGTGAAAGAAATCACAAAACACTAAATTAAGGAATTTCCTAGAAATGAACATGAAAAGAAAAAGACCCCAAAACATAAAATCTTTATACAACTGGCATCTCAAATAGAACCCCGAGACATTAAACTCTAAAATTTGGGTATCCATAAAATCCCCTAAAACTTCACTAGGTATGATCTATGGAGGTTTAAAGATTCCACAACCAGAAACCAGATGTTGTTTTCAGAGAGAGAGAGAGAGGGCGGGGGGGTTGTACCTGATGACGAGGAGCAGTTGTGGAGGAGGCGGAGGTGGAGGTGGAGGTGGAGGTGGAGCCGAAGGTGGAGGCGGAGGCGGAGGCGGAGGCGGAGGCGTGGAGGAGCAGTCGTGGAGGAGGCGGAGGCGTGGATTGCAGTGCGTGAGGGTGTTGACAGAGGTCGGGGCCCTGACTTCCTTTCATCCGGCAAATGTTTCTTTTTTAAGTTCCATCTCTTTACTCGAAACTTTTTTTTATGGGCACATTTGATAACAGGAACTTACTTACGAAAAGATGGAACTTATCTGTTAATATAAAAAAAACTTCATTTTATTGTACGTCTTCCCACTTTACACATAAAAAAGTAAATGGTCTTTTTGTAAATTATTTAATTCTATTTTTTCATTGTATTCCTTATTTAATCTTATAAGATTATTGACTTTCATGGATTATATGCCTCACGATAGTTTAACCCCTTTTGGATTATACGTCTATATTAGTTTTTGCATTTTTAATCGAGTTCAACTCCCTCTGACTTTACTTTGATCCCAATTTCTTTTCCCAAGTTTCCAAGTTTTTACCATTTTCTATAGATAAATGAATATCTTGATAATTTGCAGTAATAAATGAGTATCTTGATAATTTGGAGTAATAAATGAATATCTTGATAATTTGCAGTAATGGGGTCCAATGAATTGAGGATTTTGTTAATTTATGTGTTCTTGTGTTTCCTTTCCATTTCTTTGTGTCTACTTTTGCGCATTGATATCGGGTATTATAGGGAAAGCTTTCTATATTCACCTACAACATATAAATTTTATCCTTTCCCTTATCCAACCTTCCATTTTTTAATAGAGGGTTAAGATTGTTTCAATCACAATGTCACGTCTCTACACTATTTTATTTTTAAATTTTTTTATAAATTATTTTGACACCAAAATTTAGACATCCATTCCTCTATTCAACTCGTATTAACAAAAAATATATAAAAAAATATTTTTGATAAAATAAAATGATCAAAATATTTTTAAAAGTTTTAAAGGGTATTTTGGTCATTATTTTTTATCAAAAAATTATTGTTAATATGTTTTGTACGTGTATCCTACTGAGAAGATGATACGTATTAAATTTTATATTAAAAAAAATAATATTAAAAAATTAAAAATAAAATACTTTGAAACATTGAACCTAAAATCAAACAATAAATAACTCTCTCGGTAAAAAAAATAGAAAGCTCGGGAAATGAATAGAACTTCTACGATGTAAACGGAACCTCTAAAGCTTTTCCCGTACTACATACCAACTTGCTAGTCTAGGAATTCTTATGTTATTGTAGTGAAAATAGGTAAAGGTCGGTGTACTATGGTTTCTAGAACCATAGATAATCTATGGTCATCAGTGTCACAGATGCGGTGATGGTGAGAGTGGATCTACAATTGTCGTGTCATGTCTTATTAGTCCAGTCTCTCTCCATCACAGTTGATTGAGTAGAGGATCGACACTTATGGCCTAGATTTTCTATGGTAATATGATCATAATCACAAGTTTCTTAGAACAATCTGGTATTGAGTCTCTCTCTCCTGTTGAAGCCCTCCCTCCGGCCTCCTCTTTGTCTCTCTCTATCTCTACGCGCGTTGCCGGTAGAGAAATGACCCAAGTTCTCCAAATCTCTCTCTGTCTTGTATATCACTTAAGTTCTGCAAACCTCTATTTCTCTCTCTCTCTAAAATGGAGGCTTTATGATCTAAGTTCTGCAAATCTCTATTTCTCTGTCTCTCTAAAAACAGAGGTTTTATGCAGCAAGAGCATGTACGAGGGGCGTTGCATGAAAGGATGAATTCCAATGTTTTGCATTTATCAATAAAAAGACTGTTACCACTGCACCCCAAAACCTTATTCTTCTCTCACTATAACCTTTAGATGGCTTCTCTCTTATCCTCATCTAATGGGCAATGTTTACAAGAGAACCACAAGAAAAAGAAGAAGAAATTAAAAAACTCTTCCACCACAACGGGTAATCTCTCTCTGTTTCTCTCTCTCAAACCAAGACTATAGCTTGTCTTCATGTCTAAATCTCTCGATCTATGGGCAAAAACCATTGGAGCAAGCATGCCATCATTCCCAAAACCACCACCTTTTCTCTCTTTATTGTGAACCCTGATACCATGACTGCCTCCATTCCCAACGCCACACTCCCCCACTCTCTTTTTCCTGTTTTGGTTTCTTCTCATGAATTCTCACTCTAAAGCTATTTTGAAATGCCCAAAATACTTCCTTTAAATTGGACCAAAACATGGAGAGCAAAATCTCCACCTCTCTTACCATTTGACCCAAAACCATCTCTCTCTCTCTCTCTCTCTCTCTCTCTCTCTCTCAAACCCTTCTTCTTCTTTTTGGGTTTTTTATATTTCTTTTTTTGGTTTTTTATATTTAGTTGTTGGTTTTTTCATGGATTCTCAATCTAGAGCTGTGCTAGTTCCTACGCATAACTTTATTTTACTTTATTTTTTTTAACAGAGCAACAAGTCATAGAGAACAGCATTTACGGCATACTGACAATAGACAGATGGGAATCCCTGAACCACATGAACTACAAACTCTCACCTCTCAGAGCTGTCCATGGAAGGCTGGCTCTAAGGTTCCTTAATTATCTCAGCAAACAACCCAATTTTAAACACATGACTCAGTGCCTTTCAATCACAACCCACATATTGGTTAAGGCCAAAATGTATGATGAAGCCAAAGAATTACTAAGAAACCTGACAAAGTTAGGACTTGGGCCTAAACTCCTCTTTGATGACCTTATGCTTGCTTATACAAAGTGTAATTCTAACCCATCGATCTTTGACCTCTTGATTCGAGTATATATCAATGATGGTTTGCTTGGAAAACATTTCGGTCGATGAGACTTAGGGGGTTCAGTCCCTCAATTTATTCTTGCAATGCTATTCTTTCTTTGATAATGAAAAAGAAAAACAAGATTTCTTTGGTTTGGTTGTTTTTTGAGGAGATTTTGGCTTGTGGAATTTGTCCTAATGTGGGAACATTCAATATTCTTCTCAATGCGCTTTGCATAGAGGGGAAGATTAACAAGGCAGGGAAATTTATTAAGAAAATGGAGGAAATTGGTTACATGCCAACATCAGTTACTTACAATACTTTGATTGATAAGTATATTAAAAAGGAGAGGTTCAAGGCTGCTTTTAAGCTTCTTGAAGTAATGGGATTGAAAGGTATTAAGTCTGATATATGTACATATAACATGTTTATTAATAGTTTGTGTAAAAAGAATAATTCCTCTGATGCTTATTTACTTCTAAAGAGGATGAAGACGAGGGGGATGAAACCAAATGAAGTCAGTTACAATACTTTGGTTACTGGATTGTGTAAAGAGGGTAAAACTGATTTGGCCATGAAGGTTTTGGATGAAATGTTGGCTCACGATCTTGTGCCGAATGGTATTACTTATAACACATTGATTGATGGGCATTGCCGGAAAGGGGATTTTCAGAGAGCTTAGAGGCTTTTCGATGAAATGGAGGCCTTAGAGATCGAGTTGAGTGAGGTTAGCTATGGTGCCCTTATGAATGGGTTTTGTAAGGCTGGCAAGCGGAATGAGGCCTCTAATCTTTTGGATATAATGAAACAAAAGGGATTAAATGCTGGGTGTATTATATACACCATTTTGATTGATGGATATTGCAAGAGCGGCCAGTTTCATGAAGCTTTACACATTCTTGATAAAATGCAAGGGTCTGGAATTGTGCTAGATATTGTAACATATTCTTCACTTATAAATGGATCTTGCAAATTGGGGAGGGTCAAATATGCGAAGGAGATCCTATGTAAGATGCAAAAAGGAGGACTTCCCCCCAATAGTATTATTTATGCAACTTTAATTCACTCATATTGTAAACTTGGTAAAGTATTAGAAGCCTTAAAACTATATGTTCATATAAAGAAGAGAGGCATGAATTTGGATTTGATAACTTGTAATATGTTGGTTGCTGCACTTTGTAAGGGTGGGATGCTACAAGAGGCTGAGGGGTTTGTTGATCAGATGGGTAGGATTGGTCCGTCTCCAGGTCTTGTTAATTTTGATTGTATAATAGATGGTTATTGCAATAGAGGTGATGTGCTCAGTGCATTTGCGATCTTTGACGATGTTGTAAAAATAGGTCATGTTCCAGGCGTTTTCACATACACTAGTCTCCTTAAAGGACTATGTAAAAGTGGGAATTTGGATGAGGCTTATGGGTTTATGGACAAATTGCACAAGATGCCTTTGGTTCTAGATACTAAAGTGTAGAATACATTATTACATGGGATTTGTAAGGCTGGGAAGTTGGAGGAAGCAGTTAAATTTTGTGACGACATGGTTCAGAATAATATATATCCAGATACATACACATACACTATTCTTATTAATGGTTTTTGTAAGGAAGGCAAATTAGTTCCTGCATTTATGTTGTTTTTATCTATGAAGGATAGGGGTTTGGTTCCCAATTGTGTAACTTACACTTGTTTAATTGATGGATTGATTAAAGAAGGCCAACTAAAGTGTGCTTGTTATCTTTATAAAGAGATGAGGGCCAATGGTGTCCTTGATATTGTTTCTTTCAATGTAATGATCGATGGATTCTCTCGAGGTGGCAAACTGCAAAGGGCAGATAAACTCTTCTCGGCTATTTTGCAAATGGGTTTGTATCCCAATAGAGTAACTTATAACATTCTTATGCACGCATATGCTAAGAAAGGTCTAGTATCAAAATCCTTGTGTTTGTACAAAGAAATGGTTGAGGATGGTTTTGCACCTGATATTTTAACTTATAATGCCCTCACTCTTGGTCTCTCTGACACTGGCATGGCAGATATTGGGGTAAAATTGTTGGAAAAAATGATTCGAGGAAATGTGAATCCCGATCACTCAATATTCAACATTCTTATAAAGAAATTCAGTGACAAGTGTGATATGAAGAATGTTTTTAAGCTTGTCACAGTTATGAATAATTTAGGGGTTCTTCCTGATTCGGGTACATTTACTACTGTCCTTGAGGGTCTAAATAGAAAAGGGGAGTTCCAAGAATCTTGTAAGCTTCTGCATGCCATGTTAAAGGGAGAGGTTCTTCCCAACCATAGATCTTATATAACTTTAATCAATGGGAAGTGTAGAGAGGGTGATATCCAGGGGGCATTTAGGCTTAAAGAAGAGATGGAGAAACTAGGCTTAGTCCCACGTGATGTTTCTGAGAGTGCCGTAGTGCGGGGGCTGTGCAAGAGCCAAAAGCTCGAAGAAGCCATGTTGCTCTTTGATAACATGCTTCAGATGGGGCTGGTTCCCACCATTGCCACTTTTACCACTCTCATTAATGCACACTGCAAAGAAGGCAAGCTTGCTGAGGCTCTAAGGCTATGTGATGTGATAGAACAATGTGGTATGAATCTTGATGTTGTGATTTATAATGTTGTAATCACTGGACTATGTAACAATGGCCGTATAGCTGTTGCATTTGAATTTTATGAAGATATGAAGAGGGAACGCCTATGGCCCAATATTACCATGTACACTGTGCTTATAGAAGCTCTTCTTAAGGAAATTGATCAGTCTAAAGGGGAGTTGCTTTTGATGGATATAAGGGAAAGGGGTCTTATTTCTTACGAAAACATAAATCTTGGAGTGCATGAGAGGTTGTATCGTGCTTTGAGAAGATTGAATGGCTTGAGGCGATGCAAGAAAATGACATTATATGGGGAAAAGTAGGAGATTAGTTTGTTCTTAGGTGATTAGTCACCCTTACTCTTAACTGGAAAGCACAACAGGCAAACCTTCGCCGCCTGGTGATTTCGAGGTCTTAGACATGCACTCTTGCTTCTCGGTACAAAAACAACATTTACCAATCTTAAAAGCAAAATATTAGGAAAGAAATTGTATTCAATCACAGGAAGGCTGATTGGCACGAACAATTTCAGGGTAACTATAGTAAATGCATCAATCTGATGCTTGTGAGTAGCTTTTTCTACTCAGAGCCAGTATTTCTTTCTTGGACGATGAGGATCACTATTCTGGAACAGACCTCCAATGACAAGGTAACTATAGTAAATGCATCAAGGCTGTTTTTCTTTTTATTAGTTAACTTTGTTTCATTGCTGTAGTTACAAGTACATTAAAACTTCAAGGGTGTACAACCAAATTGTTTTGTTCATGACTTGCATTCTATGAGCTTTATCAAGAAACAATCTTATTCTCATTCATTCTTTGATGGCCATGAGAAACACTACTTGCAGAAAGGTATCTGTCTTTCCTTACCTTTTAAGCCTGTGTGATATTTATCTTAATATTCTGCAATTTAGGCCCCAATTAATTTGGAAAAGGCTAAAATGATGATGATGATTCTGCAATTTAGCCATTTACATTAGGGAGGAACTTTTTGATGACTATTCTGCCACTGAAACAACTTTTGTGAGATACAACACCCAGAATTAAACTTCCATGCATTTCTTTTTTATCATCTCACCTGACAAATTTATGCCCACCTTATTTGTGAAAAGCTAATTTAGATGTTTTTTTTTTTTTTTACTTGTTAATTTGGGAATAGTTAGTATTGTAATAGCACTGAAATACATATTAATAAATCACATGTGGAATCAAGCACCATCTCCTACTAATATGCAGGCCTTTTGCTTTGGTTTTCCGTATGTCACAAATATGGAGCTCTTCTCAAATGCTAGGATAGATTCATTTTTCGACCTTATCAACACAGTACATAAGAGAGCGGGGTGGGGGGAAGAAAAAGGGCAGCATGAGAGCAGAATCAACAATAGCCACATATGGGAGAATGGTTTCATATAATTCTAGAAGGGCAGTAATATTTTTAACATGATGAATTTGTACAGCTTTGCTTGGATTTTACAAGGAGAACACATCCAAATCTAGAGTGTTGGAAAGCTGAACCATAGATTGTAATCACTCAAACTTTGAAGGCTTGTATATCCAGGGATTTTAGAATGAAAATTGAAAAATTCATGAAAGCGCTATATTCAAAAGTCATTTTTAAATAGAGAAAGTACTTTATGGTAAAAATCTAAGTTCATTATTAGAGTGATACATCATTCCACTCCTCGGCCACCCACTAAACAAGGCTCCCTGACCTTCCAAAGGTAGGGAGCTTTAGCCATGAGTCGATCCCTTGATCCCACTTCCACTCCCAATTTCTTTTCCCAAGTTTCGCTGTTTTTACAATTTTCTATAGATAAATGAATATCTTGATAATTTGCAGCAATAAATGAATATCTCGATAATTTGCAGTAATCCGGTCCAATGAATCGAGGATTTAGTCAATTTCTGTTTTCTTGTGTTTCCTTTCCATTTCTTTGTGTCTACGTTTGCACATTGACAGGATACTGTTGAGAGCTTCTACATTGCATTCCAATATTAGTCCCAGTGGATTATTGAGTACTTTCTTTTAGAGGCTTTCCCAATTGTTTCGTTAATAATTTGTTTTCATCTTATGTAGATTTGGGAATAGAATGTATTACTAAACGATGGTAGTCTTCTGCAATTAATTGTAATTTCTAGTTGATTCTGTTGATTACAGTGTAGTGTGTTTTGCCTACCCATTTGATAAGTTTGCTTTTTTTGATAATGAATTGACTCCTGCTAAATTGTCCCCAATTTTTGTATGAAACTGTTATATTATTATTGTCTTGGGCATTCAATCCTATGTATCTGATGATAAATATCAACATCTTTTGATAAAAAATTTCTAGGAGAGGGAATCTCATTGTTTGAGGTCTCATGGGGATTCTACAGAAAATAAAAAAAGTTTCTCATATTTTGTTTTAGCAATGGTGTCTCATGATCCTATCATAGTAAAAATTTCTTATGTTGGAAGAATGGTTGAGGATATTCATTGTGCCGATTTTTGTAACTTGAGTACTCCAATGACCTTAATGTGATCTGGGGATTTGTGATTTGTTTTAAAGACGTGTATCCTTGGAAGATTGATATTCATGCAAACAAATCTATCCTTATTTAAGAGTTGCAGGGATTTGATGATCATTGGCCAGTTTGAAGGTTAAATAGTTTGCCTGATCATTGGGTTTCAAATATACAAACCCCAGCATGCCCCAAACCAAAAAAAAAGCTCCTGCCTCTTCGGTGGAAGAGCTTGATGAGGCCTCCTTGGGGTGTGGCATAGTCATTGGCTTCTTAACAATTATATTATTTTTATTTCGTTGCCGTTTAGATGGAATTTTCTGGGAAAATGATTGCCCCTCTTGTATCTTTACCCTTTCCAATGTAGTTTAAGTTATCTATATTGGCATAGGAGTCGTAATTGAAGATATGGATAGATTCGTAATTGCTATTCTTATCTATATCATTGTGAGCTTTTTGTGCACACTATGATGTAAAACCTATGTAATCGGACCGTGCAGAAGTGTATAGACCTTTGGTAGCTTGTATCGAGATGAAAGAGGTGAAATTAGTGCTAAGTTAGAAGTCTTAATCCAGTTGTGTTTCTTGTATATACATGCCAAAGTCCTAGTCTTTGCATAGTCTTATCATACCCATTGTTGAACTTCTAAAACAATAAAAAAAGCTTTCTATTCAACTGGAAGATATTTGTAAGTGTCCTAATCAATTTAGGAAAGAACTTTGGTTTCTAGAGGCACCATCTCTATATTCATTACAACTAGGAAGTGATTAAATAAAGACACACTGCAATGCAGGAAACCATTCAAAAAATAAAAAGGAAACAAATCACAGTTAACATTATTAAAAATAAATAAATAAAAAGAAACAAATCTTAACCTAATTACATAGTTGTCCACCTACACTTGGAGATCCTCCTGTGGACCCATGCTTCATACAGAGTCTCTCTAGGATTCATTTGGGCTTGTGGGACCACTTTGGCACGCCAACTTTTGGCTGCCTTGGGTGCTCTGTCATCATATTATCTCTCTGATTTTGTAATTTGTATTATACAAATCCGATACATGTCCGTTAATTGCTTTTGTGAGGCAAATTTTAAGCAATGTAAATTTGACACCCTTGCAAGCGAGAGGTATATAGGTTACCATTTTTCTAGTGCTGCATTTGTATATGTTGCATCAATGTTTTTAGACAAGGAATTGGTTTGGACTCACCAGGGTCCGGAGGCCGAGTTAGCCACCGAATTGGCGGAGTTTAAGGTGCAACTGAGCCAATTGTTTGAGAAAATAAGGCTTCGGAGACTTGCCCGAGTTTTGTGATTTTTCTCTTGATTAGCCAGGTCCCAATGAGTGCCTTCTCAGGAGAGTCCTAAGTTGGCGCAACCTTTTTTTAATCACTGTGTTGCATCTTATAAAATTAATGATAAAAAAACATGAAACCAAGAGTATGGTTCTGGCATGAAGTAAAGATAAATACCATTGTTAATATGATTTATGTTGCAAATTAACATGATACTGTAACAAGTGCTGTCATCAGCCCTGAAATGTAAGGTGTCATATAAAGGGAACCAAATAAAAATTATAATAGAATATTTTGAGTAAAAATGACCAAATACCACTAAATGTACTTTGATCAATATTTTTTGTTGAAATTGTATTATTATTTTTTTTTGTTTCCCCTTGAAAAAAATTAATTTGCACCCCAATAAATATTATTTTAAATAAAAATAAAAAGAAATTAAAAATCGAAATTGTTTTGTAGCCCTTAGGTGAGGCTAGGTTCAATATGAACCATTGAAAGGTGCTTGTGCATCTTTCTAGGGTCCAGATACTGTGGACAGTATACGAGCCCTTGAAAAAATTGTATATAAAGTAGGAAATGAATGATATATATTGTTGTGAGCTACTGCAGCAAAAGACTTTACATACACTAAGAAGCACACATAACTCATGATGATCTATGTATTTTCCCAATCTCTTCGTTGTTTTTATGAGGCATATTCGATGGTTTGACCTATCATATGGATATCCATGTGGTTTGGGTTTTTCTTTCTCAACAAATTCATGATGTTATTGTCATTTTTCATTTACAACTGCAGGATAAAGGTAGGCCACTGCCAAAATTTGGTGAATGGGCTGTTAATGATGCAGCTTCAGCTGAGGGGTTCACAGTGATATTCAACAAGGGCAGGGATGAGAAGAAGACAGGTGGCAATCCTTGTGGCCCTGAGTCCCCAGGCCAGGATGATGGTGCATACAAGCATGGATCTTTTGCCAAGTCCAATTCTGTAAGCGTCTCATTTCACAGGATGAACTCCCATAGAGTAATGATTGATATTGTTCTTGAGAGAACGTGATCAAGAATTTGGAGATAAATACCTGTGTTACGAGATGAAATCCATTTTTTCTCATGTCTTTGCATCTTGATGTCGAGATGACCAATTTGAAGATATTTGGGCATCAAAACAACATCTAGTGAAAGTTTTGAGGTGGGCTCTAATTTGATTGTTTAGAGCCTAGGCTTTATATAAACTTGTTTCAAAGATTAATGGTCTCTGACAAGGGAAAAGTTTATATAGAGACTAGGCTCTAAACAATCAAATTAGAGCCCACCTCAAAACTTTCACCAGAAGAGGTTGTTTTGATGCTCAAATATCTTCAAATTGGTCATCTTGACGTCAAGATGCATGAACATGAGAAAAAATGGATTTTAAGTTTTGGAAACACTGCATCTTGTAACGAATTTTTGAACCATTAATTTTCAATATTTTCTAGTTTTCATAGATCTGTCGATCTACACCATTTTTGAAGCATTAAATTTTATAACTAAATATGAAAATATAATTTTAGGTGATTACACAACTTTCCAGTATTGAAACCATATTTCTCGACACTATTTGAAGGTGGGCTCTAATTTGATTGTTTAAAGCCTCAGCACTATACAAACCGCACCCTACAAGACAATTCCATATTCTAACTCTCTACCTAAAACTTCTTAAGAAATTTTTATGGTTATTTTATTACAAAAAATTCATAATCCATTTGATTTATTTCGAGGTCAAGGACATCGGAGATATTAGCTCTTAAAACATGGACTCCTTGAACCATTTAAACAAACCCACATTATTTTCCCATTTGAAAAGGAATGGTCAGATGACAACCTAATGTAACCTTTTCAAGTAATTATTTAGCTAAATTTATGTAGAGGCCAAAATAAGTAGAGCAGTAATATATTTATAATGAGGCCTTAAATGTTTACATTTTTTTATTTCTATTTTACCCGAGTTTTGAAAGTCCAAATGTTGAACTAATCCGAACACAAAACCTCTAGGTGTTTGGGCGGTTCAGGACTTTAACATAAAAGGTCCAATGGGCACATTTGATTTATGGAAGCGGTGGCTTCCATAGATCGCTGCCATAGTTGCCACTTCCAAACACTGTAACAGTTCCATATTTGATCACGAGAAGTGGTACACGATTTTTGGAAGGCGTGTCTTCCTTCCATATTAAAATCAACATTGAAAAGTAGAAGTGGCTACTTCCATCAGGGAGAAAAGAAGCGACCACGTCCAATCCCTTGGCAAGACATGATTTCCAAAGCCACACCTTCCCAAAATCAAATATGCCCGAAGTATTTGGGCAAAGTGAATGTTTGACTTTTGAACAAGCCAAAACTAAAAAAAAAACAGAAAGAAGATATACGTTTAGTTGGTTTGAAGGTCCAATTTTTGAACAGCTTGAAGGTCGAACTTTTGAACAGTTTGAATCAGCAATTTTTCTCAGCTGCGGTTACTTTTTTAAGCAAAAAAATTTTGAACAAGGTCTAAGAACATCAAATTATTTTAAAGATGATATATCTATTAAATTTATTTTAGTGTGATTTTGGGGTGAACCGTTCCGAGTCCCAATTTAGTTAGCAACTCAAACCAATCACCCACTAGGTCCAAATTGAACGGGGAAAATTGGCATGCCCCTTGATGGGGTTGGGGCATAAGTGGTTAGGGAGGCGGATGCCGTCCCACCCCCATTTCCACAACATTTCCAAAAAAAAAAAAAATGCCCCTCACAATTTTGAAAACCCTAATTGTGATCCGTTGTTTTTCAATACTTTTAAGGAAAGAGATTTCACTCATATTGGGATTATTGTACTTACTCGCAGGGGATTTGGAAATCGACTGCTTGGAGATGTGGTAAGAGATTTCACGCAGATTTTGGAATCTATTCTTCGAAGATGGGTGTCTTTCATATTCAAGTCAGATGGCTTCCTTAACGTTTGGCGTTCTCTTTTTCACTATTACCTCCTTATGGAAGGAATGGAATCATCGTGTTTTTTAAGGGAGAGAGTTCAAACGAGATCATCTTCTCAGGAAGTTCATCTCCCATGTCAGTGAGCTACCAGATGCCAAATCTTGGTCTTTCCATCTATCTGAAAAGGCCAAGACTTATACCCTTCATATCACAGGGCGGCAGCAATCTAAGGTATCCATTCCTATTGCATGGTCTTGCTCTCACCCTCATCACTTTAATCTCAATGTAGATATTGCTTCCTTTCATAATCCAGGGATTGCAGGAGGAGGCATTGTTATCAGGGCTGGTGATAGATCTTTCATTGTCCCTTTTGTGAATACTCTAAGATAGGCATCTAATATGTGGAGTTCCATGCGCTGAAAGCTAGCATGAACCTTGCCATTCAGCTAGGCTCTCTCTCCCTCCCCAAATTGAGAGCGACTCATCGCTGCTGGTTGATACTATCCATGCTCAATGCAAGGCGCTGTGATTTCTCCATGTCATAGCTACTAATTGTTGGCATGAGCTTAATAAAAACTTAACAACCGAACATGGTCCATATCTCACATCTACTGAGGCTAATATGGTGGCCGACTCGGTTGCCAAGATAGCTACAATTTTATTTGATGCCACTGTTTGGTACGCTCGACCACCAAATTTTGTTAATCTCCTTTTACTTCTTGACGTTGCCCAAGTTTCCTTTAGTCGGATTATAAAATGAGTTGTATTTTGTCTTATTCTTATTAATGAAAAACGGGTAGGGACTTTCTCCCCATTTGACTTATCAAAAATACTAAGAAAGAAAAAAAACAAAAAAAAAATTACTTTGAGGTACTCTAAATCTAATGAGATGGGGTCCACATATCAACCTCAATCACCTGTGTCTCAATGGCCTGTGACATTGACGGCATGTATTCTTACGAGAGAGAGAGAGAGAGAGAGAGAGTAATATATTGGTTAGTGAAATTTGATTTGATGTGTAGAGAGTAATATATTGTTTAGTGAAATTTGGTTTGATGTGTTTAGGCATTCACGTCTTTGTATGTGAAGAAGTTGTGTTATCCTACTGGACTTCATCCTAGAAGACAAACAAAGCAGAACAACTAAGTACACTTATGGCTATTAAATCCCTGTAGCTCCAGTACCACTTGCCACAAAACAGGGGCTCGAGGAACTGGAGCTTGTGGGAGTCGATGGTCAGGTGTATTTCGTTGAATACAAGGGTGTGATGTAATGAAGTACACCATTTCTTCCCAGTGAATGAAGGAATAGTCCCCCTCTGTTGTTCCATGCCTAAAGCTCGAAGGCCGTATGAACCACCAGTGAATACAAAGGTGGAAGGACCTGCGTGCTCGTAAAGTTAAGGTGACAAAGCCACAACATTATATCAAATGTTCCATTCCTATCATGTCCAGAGAAAGAGTTATGTGAATCTCGACTGTCATGCAATGAAGGTTTGTGCCGGGTTGATTGCTTACTTTACAAAACTTGTGGAGCCTAGCACACAACTTTATAATATGACCATGTTAGAGTGATTTATCATATATGTGAGCTAGCTATCTCGACTCAATATAATATAAAAACCAGTCTATTTAGAGTATATTTAGATCGGATGGCTTGGAACAACCTGTCACATATATTATCTATGAGTGGAACCACACCCAAAAGTAGAAATACAAAATGCAACTGCATGAGAAATAACAAATCCAACTTATTTCAATTTACGCAAATGATTTGATGCTTCTTTTGGGAGCATATTTTCTTTTTGCTCCCTCGGGTAAAATCCAAGATAGGAGTATTTTTAGGAACTTAAATTTTGGGAAGGTAACTTCGAGCCCAACAAGTAATCTTGAAAATAAAAAAGAAGAAAATTCAACAAATTGTGTATGTGCCCCCCCTCCCCCCGCCCGCCCGCCCGCCCGCCCGCCCCCCCCCCCCCCCCCCCCCCCCCCCCCTCCCAAAAAAAAAAAACAATACCATGAGATTGAGCAAGGACTTCTAGTTTTTCAACAACTATATCTAATTGTTTAAGAACTCAAAAGTCAATTATTTTTTTCCTCAAAAATTAACCATTTAGTGCTTTAGATGGATCCCAAATAAGATTCTCCAAAGCAGCTCTTGGGAGTTAATATACTACATATGCTCTTGCCGGAGTATATGCTACAGGGCTATTTTATTTAGAATGCCTAACCAAGTATATTATCAAATGTAGAATGCTAGTGACCGTTTTTTTTTTTTTAAGACAAGAGTACTTACTTTTGATTAGCTAAATAAGAAATGCAAGACATTTCTCAAAAAATTACATATGACAATCAAAGAATTCACCTCTCTTCGCCAGACCATCTGCAATCTCATTCACTTCTCTATACAACAATGCTAGTGGCCTTCCCCACTGTAATATGAAGGGGATGATCACCGTTGTTTATTTTCAGCAGTAACTCTATCACCCCCAGTAAGCCTCTAAACTCAATAAAATTGGGAAGAAGCAAACCCTCAGTAACCACATTTATAATTTTCACTCCAGAAGTTGATGCATCCACTCTTGCACTTCCTCTCGTATGAAGTAGTGCTCCGTTTCAATATATTTGGCCCTTAGCACGAATATTGTAATGAAAAGATTTGCAACCCCTGTGGGAGCACACTGTGCATTTGCTCACACGGGACAAAACACATGTTATTAACATTTTTTTAACCCCAAGATTTGGGGATGGAGTCTCTAGATATTAATAAACATATAGGATTCTCTATGTGTTTAAAAGGAAAAGAGAAATTTATCAAATTACCCATGAAAGAAGAGCAACATTTTACCTACATCTAATATCAAAATACCCATAGTTTGAGTTGAATAGTTGTAATATGAAAATTGTTAAATAATTTATCTCTAATAGCTATTTTGATAAAATTCTTTAAAAACTCGGTCCCAAAATTGAAGAAGAACCATCCAATTTAGGTGTTTAAGAACTTAAAATATGATTTGTTTTTTCCATGAAGATAATTATTCGATGATACTTAGATTGATCCCAAAAATTTAGATTAAAAAAAAATTCTCATAGGTTACACTTTTGCCCATGGGGGATATTTATTGTATTGCTCTCATGGTAGCATGCTACACAAATTTAACATTGTATTGTCCAATCGTTCATGCCTTAGTTTAAAGGGAAAATTACAAAAACCCCCCTAAAATCCACTATCTATGCAATTTACCCCATCGAAACTTTTTTCCCTACAATAAGCTTTCTATGCAAAACTCCCCCAAAGTAAAAAGTTCTTTTTTTTAGACAGAAATATCCTTCCCATACAAAAAAATCAATTTGACGAGATTTGACGTTTCACAAGTTCTACTGCCGGAGCGCCCTTTGCTACTGTCGAAGTGTTGTGTCTCACAAGTTCTACTGCCGGAGCGCCCCTTGCAACGAGCACTGTCTCTCCCAAGTTCTACTACTGAAGCGCCCTTTGCACTACCGGAGCGCCCTTTGCAATTGCCGGAGCGCTACTGTTGGAGCACCCTTTGCTACTGTTGTAGCGCTACTGCTGGAGCGCTACTGCCGGAGCGCTATTGATGGAAGGCCCTTTGCTACTGCCGGGGCGCCCTTTGCTACTACCGGAGCCTTGTGTCTCATATGTTCTGCTGCCGGAGAAAGAGAGGCGTGTGCAATAGTGTTAAGGGTAGTTTAGTTTTCTATTTTTGGGTTGGGGGGTTATTTGCATAGAAAGTTTGTTGTTTAGAGAAAAAACTAAGTTGGGGATAAGTTACATAGATAATGTAATTTTGAGGGTTTTTTGTAATTTTCCCTATTTTAAAATTGCTTAGAAGTACATCACCATTATGACATGCTTATATGATGTTCTTTTTAGCTATAGTGCACTTCTAAGAAGCAATGTGATTAGGATCGGTTTAGCCACCAATCCGCTGAGGTATTTGGTCAAATTAAAATTAGTTTGACCGCAGATCGAAGTAGCTGATCTGAAGTGTAAAAACACAAAGAAAATATAAAATATATTATAAAAAAATTACTCACATTTATTTAGCCGATTAAACCAACTGGTTGGACCGATCAAAAACTGCTTTTTGATTAGTATTTAAACGAAGGGAAAAGTTTAGGTAAGGTTGCAATTTTAAAATGTAGAATTATAGATGCACCTCAAAAAGATTGTTTTGAAACATTGCATAAAACCAAAAAAAAGAAAAGAATTGGACCTTGGATCACCAAAGCATCGACTCTAACAAACCAATTTGGCCTGCTTTATGAGTCGAATCAGATCCAACAGAGAATAAACGGAAATCAGAGACTGTGGGATCGGAGTAATTCTTGATTATGGGATTCACCTATTAATTATGAATTGACTCAGCCGATTTTATGTTGTCTGGATCTGAGATACTAAGTCTCTTTAACTAAATGTCAAATTCCCAAAAGATTATAAATCCTGCAAGAGAATATTCTACATTTGCTTCCTCCCATAAAGCCTTGGTTACGAGTATTTTAGGACCCCAAATTTTGGGTATTTGACGTCTTCAACTTAGAAACAATCCTAAAATAAAATAAAAGACAAAAATATCATGCACAAAAAAACTAACATCCTTAAGGGCGTATTTCATAAATAGAAGTTTTCAAAAGTGAGAGTTGAGTATCTCACTTCCACGTTTGATATTTACAACATGAAGCTCCAAAGTGGAAATACAACCTTCTAAACGGTGTTTTTTTAGTGTCAAAATCATAATTAGCAAGTCGGGGAATATCAATATATCGGTTCACTATAAAATCGAAACTAAATCGTTTTTATTTTAAAAAGTCGGATGAAAAAATCGAGTAAAAAAATACGGATCGGCAAAAATACTTTATGTAAAAATGTCGTAAATATCGCGGACTAGGCTCAAAAAATTGAAGTGAAAAATACGGATAAGTTTCAGAAAAAGGGCACCATATTTATGCTAACTATGCCAACACGATAGTCATTAAACTAGCTGTTCTAACTATGCACCATACTAATTATACACCATTACTAACCATACACCATACTAACAAGTATACACCATACTAATTATATCAATATGCACTGTACCATCCTTTTGCACTATATTTACACTTTTAGAGAGAGAAGGCGAGAGGAGGGTGACTATTTCCTTTGACAGAGAGAAAGAGAGAGGTGGCATAGGAGAAAGAAATGCAGAGGGAAAGAGATAAACATAGAAGAGCAAACAGGGTGAACTTCTTCTGAATCAGAATTGTGCTGTCTTTTTGAAGCAGATGGGGAACATCTTGTGAAGAAAATCATATGGGAATCGTGCTGTATTTTTTAATCTGATGGGTTGAATCAGGTTTAGGGAAAAGCCCTTTGTATGTTTTTCCTTAGTTTATTTTTCCTAATATGTCTTTTCTGCTATGTTAATTTGGGGATTTTTGAGTTATGTTAAATTTGGAGATTTTTTATGTGATTTGGAAGTTCTCTATTAGATTGTTCCTCTATTTTCCCTAATTTCTTTGAAATGCTGCTAAATTTAGGAATTTTTAAAAGCTAATGTTAAATCTATACTTCTATATCTCTTTCTCTAAAGCTTGCATTATAATCAGTGGTTCTCTTTTTCCTCTCACTCTCTATATCTATCGATCTCCATACCCATCAAGCATTTTTGATATAGTTCCATTTAAGGATTTTTGAAACTTATTTATCTCAGTTTTTTCCTAATTTCTTTGAGATGGTTATCTTTCTCTCTGCGTACCCATCGATGAGATGTTCTCGATCACATGGTTCTCTCTGTGTCTACCATGGAGGATTATTAATAGAAACTTTTTTTTGGAACGACTTCTTATAAAATTAAAAAAAAGGCGTATTAAACTTCTTCATGAAAAAAAATGTGATTTTTTGACTCTCTTTTGAAAACTACGTAGTTTAAAACGTTTTTTTAAAAAGACTCCAATTTTTTCAAAAAATCGTATTTAAAATGCCGATTTGCTAACTATAGTCTAAAATAGGTTAATTTTTGGAAGACCACCCTTGCACCAAAAATATGGAAGGGTAATCTTCTATAATTTGTGGGAGACTCTCCTTCCCACTACCAAACGTATAAAAAGCCTGGGTTATAAGCATGCTTGAAGTAAAGTTTGTTAGATTGAGTAATTGGGCAACCAGATTCAAGCGTAGAATTATAGAACGCTAGCGCGGGAGCTCTACACCTTCAACAATTTTTGGGTAAACAATAATGCCAAAAGATATTTTACTCTTAGGATAGGATTGAGTATTGGTGGTAGCACTATTTGTGCCCCCACTAAGATCTAGGCTTTTATTTTTACCTAACCTATTAAAAAACCATTAATGATTTAAAAAAAATGAGATAGGACTCATCATCCCCACTTCATTACCCAACAAAAGAAAAATACCACCAATGATTTCAAAAAACAGTTAGGAGCTTGTCTCAAAAAACGGATCGGGGCTTGTCATCCCTACTTAATTACCCAAAAAAAAAAGATATTTTACTCCCATGGGAGCAGTAGAATGTCTATTTTTTACTCCCTACACTATAATCCCCCGCTTAGAATTAATTTTAGTATTCCCAATTTTGGGGATGTCACCTCTTCATCCAATAGATCAACCTTAATAAAAATAATTTGCTAATTGTACCCTCTATGCATTTAAAAAAAGTAATGTTTCAAGATTGAATAGAGACCATCCAATTTTTTGACGGTGATATCTAAGTGTTAGAAAACTCAATTGATCTTTTGTTTTTTTAAGAATAATTATCTACTAATTCTTAAATGGTTTCCAAAATTTCATATTGAAAAAAATCCTTCTGATGGAGGGAGTAGAAGTAAACTATGCTCCCAAGAGAGCATGTTATACATGCTAAACAATGATAACAATCCCTATATCATATACACGGTATATCAACCATTTTTGTACCATACACCAATGCTCCATAATACTTTTCAACGATGACCTGACCATACCTGAACTTTATTTCATAACCCTTATCATTTAGCCTAGGAAGAGAAATCAAATTGCACCTCATATTGGGCGCATACAAATTATTAGTCAATAGGAGATTCACTCTTCTTGGTAAACACAGCTTGAAAGTACCGATACCAAATACATCACAGTAAGTGTCATTTTCCATATAAATCCACTAGTTACTGGCGGCAATTCCTTCAACTCTATGAATACGGCATTGGTCCTCGAGACATGTCGAGTGGAGGCTGAGTCGACCCACCAATTTCTCAAGTCATGGTCGGCAACTATTGATTCTAGGGCTACGCAGATCAAGTCATTTCTTTTATTTTGATTATTTCGAGTATTGTTGTTATTTTGATTCTTATTTTTGTTTTTCAACTTAGGACAATTAAACTTAATATGTCCAATTTTTTTACAATAAAACAGGTCTTTTCAACTTTGTTCTTTTTTATTTTTAAAATTTCTCCCTTTTCCCTTATACCTATTATTTTTTTGATTATTGTAAAATTTCTTGGGGATCTGAGAACATGAAATTCGAGTAAAGTAGAGCTCATTAGACAATCCCATAGATACAAAATGTGGTTTAAAGTTAGGGAAAGAAGGTGATGGTGAGAGGGTTCGTCCAACTTTCTTTAAATGTAATACGAGCCTTCACTATTTGACAGTACAAGGTCTGCAATTTACCTTTGTTACCAGAATACGCAAGCTTGAAACAAGGCATAATTAAGGATTCTTCATAACGAAGATACGTATGATAATGGTTTGTTTCTTCGAATGTTTTAATATTTTGATCTTGATCTTTGTAGGTTTTACATATGAACACGGTTTCAATGAATGCGGGCTTGGCAATAAATATATTTTTTAAATGTAATTTAATCGTAATTTTGGAGAATATATAACCTTTAACATGGAATTCATGAATATGAAAAAAAAAAAAATTTAACAAAAAATTAACACTATAAATAATAATTATATTAAAAAAACATTTGAACCGTTAATTACACTTGTTTTTAGATAGACCACCAATTTGCATCCATCTTTAAGAATGTTGTTTTATACTTATGGACCACATATTGTAGAAATGCAGTCCAGACCGCATGAAACAATTTTCCTTTACATATAGATTGGGCCAGAGACTCGGTAAAACAATACTTCCTCATATGCTTTCTGTATGGGAAGTACAACATTCTTCTTGTGGGGAAATCAAAATTAAAACATATATGTGGTCCACATAAAATAGCCGATTGCAAACACTCTCTACTTGTGAAGCCGAGTATGCAGCCACCACTTCAAATATTTGTTATTGTAGTTATGAGATTTTTTTTTTCAAAATCCCTAAGAAACTCCAACAAAAATTCAAAATTTGCCTCCAGAAGACACAGTCATTAATGCGTGAATGAGTGAAACAAGCACATCAACACCCTATTTCATTTCATGTCATTTATATGAAGCGAAAGAGTAGAATGTGGAGCTGGTATGCACATAACTAAAGACCGAGTTGCCAACATTTCCATAAAGCCCCTCAAGTATAAAATAATTAAAAAACTGGAAATTATATTTGGAATACCAAAACGGAAAATAAGTTTATTTTGAAAAGTTATTTTCGGAATTTAAGAAATATATAAAGGGTATTTTGAGAAGTTTTGTGTGAAGGTAGTTTTGATAGAGTGTACAAGAAATCTTGAACTTGAATTGGTATAGGGTACCATGGTGAGGAATTCCAAGAATTAGAATGTGTATTATGTTTTCGAGTGTTCCATGTAAATTCGTCCGAGTATTCGGAGTTGATGTCAAGAAAGAAAGAAAAAAAAAAAGTCTCATAGAGAGACTACAAAGGTCAATGGTTTAAATGCATGTACTTTGTTTATGCGATGTGAGGAATAAAATTGAGCCTATTATGTTTGTAATTGGGGCCCTTTGATTCGCTTCTTGTTTGTATAGCATATGATAAGACACCTGGAAAATATAAGTCTATTGTTGTTTGGATGTAATCATATCATTGCATTATAATTTTTGTTGGTATTGACTTGATGCCCATGTGGAATGAAGAGGGGAAGAGCCAAAATTGGGTTGGGCAGCGATCCAATCATATATATTACCCTTTGTTGGGCCCAAGGAACATAAGTTAGCCGAAAGGTGTTTTATCAGGACGCAAGGTGAATTTTTTTTTTTTTTTTTTTTTTATAGCAGGGTAAGAAGGGATAGAAGAAATGCTTGGAACCAATGTCGCAGTACCAGGCATTGCTCACTAAAATAACCTTACCTTTTTAGGGACATCAAAATACTCTTAAAAATTTTTCTTTTCAAGGTTGCAATAGGTGAAGGTTACATCCATCAAATTTAAGTGCCTAAAAAATACTCATAGATTGGGTTTCAGGGGAGAGATTGAAGGAACAAATGCTCTCACCAACAACTCTCTTACAATTGAAACCAAACAAAAATGCTCCCACTAGAGCATAAAATCTTTTTACGAACTCTCTTAAAATTGAAACCAAACAAGTGAAGTCCTAGATAGAAATCCTATTAGCGAGCGTATGACATGGACCATATTGTCTATCTACTCACTGGGGCAGAAAACCTACTTCAGAGGATTTTCTTTAATCTAAAATTTGGGAACCTACTTTACAATCACAAGATGATTGTTTTATAGATTGAAGATTTGAATTTTAAGTTTTTCAACACTCAGATCTCCCATTTTGATTGAGTTCAATCTTTTGACAACTTTTTTTTCAAGTATGTAGAGAATGAGATTTTGATTTTTCTATGTTAGTATGTGGGTTGATGATGTTAACGCTCCCCCCCCAAAACTGGAATCCTAAAATTATTCCTAAACTAGATTTTACCCAAAGAAATAAATGGACTGTATGCTGCCGTGGGATTATAAAATATTTTGGAATCATAAATCTACGCAAATAAGGGGATTTCTATGAATATCTCTTTCAACACAAATTTGGAGCCCCAAGGAAGTCTGTTTAATCGGTGGACATGTTGCCTGAGGGTCCACACTTCTCTTAATGTACTCATTCATCCGACTATGTGCCGTGGAAAGTAAGACTTACCTATGAACTCCTAAAGTGTGCTTCCAAGGGAGCATACTGTTCGACAACTCCTAGGTGCAAAAGAGTAATTTTGAAAGATTTTTTTTTTATCCAAAATCAAGGGATCCATCTACGTATTTTTAGATTGCTAGATGATTATTTTCAAAAAAAGAGTTGGATTTTAAGTCCTTGAACACCTAGGTCATGCGCTATGATAATTGAGCGTGTCTTGTTCAATCTTGGGCTTAAGTCACATAGAGATTCGTATGCAAATGTTTTTCTTTGAAGTTGATTACTAGGTTCTAGAGGTTATATTGCAAAAATTGGAGCTGAAAAATATTCGTAACAAGAAGTTTATCAAGGGGAACAAATGTACAGAATCCACTTAGTGGCAATGGACTTTCTCATGGCCAAGCGGAAGGTTTTGGCGGACGTATGTGATTAACACGTGCAAACAACAGTTGTTTTTTGTTTTATTAAAGCTTTGGGGAAAAAAAAAATATTATATAGTTATTTCTTATTTAAGAATGGTTTTCTAAAAAGGGAAAAATTATTTTTAAAAATACCAATTTGTGGAGGACCATTTTCGCAAAAATTACTAAGAGATCTGAATGATGGAATAATAACAATAACCCTCTACAAAAAAGGGTTAAGTGGGGTCATGTAAGCACCATAAATTATCTACCGGGAATGTTCCGGCAAAGCTGGATCTCCACAATATATAGTCTTGCGACATTGCTCTCTATACAATCAGATCCTATTGAAAATTTGTTTATGCTCATTCTGATTTCCTTCAGTTATCATGTTATGCGCCAGAAATTATGCTCTCTTGGGGTAGAGGGAATGTTTGCATGAGTCAAGGGCATCAAATGCATGCATTGTCTTTATAGAGTTCAATCACAATAGCAAACTATATGCAGTTCTACTGGTATTCATCTCTTGTTTTGAAATTCCTAACTTTTTTAAGGAGTATTTTCCTAAGGCTTGCTGAATACTCTGAATCTTATTTTCCACGAACAATTTGGTAGACAACTAGAAATTATTGGAATTGCTGTTTGCCCGACAGTTGAAGATCGAACAAGAGATGATTAACATGTAGGATGCATAAGCTATGTTCTTTTGACAATTAGATTAGCAAATATGACTTCAAATTTATAACTAGTTCTATTAAAATTTAATAGTTGAATGAAAGCTGTGGTATATAAACCAGCATCACTTGCTTTTTGATGAATAAATTTAGCTCCTCGACCTCCTTAGTTGCAGGTGTAAGTGGAGGGCGTCTAGCGTTTCAACTGGTAGGTTGTGGATATAGATGCTTCTTTATACGTTTTAAAGGTATGCTACTTTATAGACTTGATGATTCATTTTGTATTTATAGCTATATGATTTGTATCAACGTTTTGAGCCCCATTATTTTTGTGTTTAGATTTCTATCTTTTAGCTAGAAGCAAGAAAAGGATATTACGTGTGCAATTTTTTTTTATATGAGGTGCACCTCACAAATTTCATAGAAAATAGCATTTTAAAGTTGGAAAACTTTATATTTCATCATCTCAACTTCAAGATGTACGAATATAAATAAAATAAAAAGTTTTAAATCTTAAAAATAATAGACATATATACGTAGTAACAAGTTTTTTTTTTTTTGGGGTGAATCAGATGTCGGGCACTACCTATTTTATTAAAAGAAATAAAAAGATATAAGATCACCCTTGTAAGGGGAACATTGGCACCATCAAATAGCAACAGAGGATCTAACTCATCTGGGGATGAGCACGCTAGATTGTCTCCTCTATCATGGCTACTGTTTTCTTTGCAAAATAGTTGGCAACCATATTAGTATCCTTGTGTATGTGAGAAATCTGCCATTGGTGATTTGAGAAGGAGAGGTTTGCTTTGCATTTAGCCGAAACTACTGCAACTTCCATGGAGGCGTGCAGGGTTGTTTCAAGGATTCTACAAGTAACTCATAATCGCTTTCAATGATGAGAGGTATGCATTTGAGTTCTTTTACCACAGAGATGCTCAATTGCTGATCATGGAATTCAGCAACATTATTGAGTTGAGACCTAAGCGAGCTGCAAAAGCAGCTATAAAGCCTCATTCATCATAGAGGAGCCATCTATATTAAGCTTGAAATGGCCAATATGAGGGAAAGGCCACGCTAACTAGATTGAAGTCATTTGAACCATCTATTTCATGAATTCAAATGTTTATATGTGTTTAATATGAACCGTTATTAGAATTCTAAATTTCATAATGGGGGTTGAACATGGATTTTCAAATTATCGAAAAGTTTTCGACAGCAAAACTACGACTTCCAACAAATTTTAGAGGCATGTCTTACTTGTAGTATAGTGTAAGATGGCCGCCTTATATATACCTCATCCATTAAGTATACCTAAAAGATTTCATTCTCCCAAGAGAGTATTTTGTCGATTTACTTCCTCCGGGAAAATCCAATATACAAGTTATTTTGGGATCTTAAATTTTGGTGATACAACATCGTGAACTCATAAACTAATTGTACTAAAAGAATAAATTGCAAACTGCTCTCTGTGCCCTTGAAAAGAAAATATTCTTAAATGATTATTTTAAAAGGAAAAAATTCGAATTTGGAGTTTTCTGACACTTTGATCTCACTCTTCAAAAATTAGACGATCTTTGCTCAATCTTGAGACATTATTTTCTTCTAGTACAAAGAGTTCAATTCCAAAAGAAAAAAATTCTGAGGTTGGTCTATGGGTGAAAAGGTCGTAACCCCAAAATTTGGGGTCCTAAAATGATTCCTATATTCGATTTTACCCAAGGGAGTAAATAAATAGTATACTCGAGGAATATAAAGTCTTTTGGCAATTCTATTTTATTATTTTCCTCATTTCCCTCCATCCCTCTCTCTCTCGTTTGTAAGTTTTCCATTTGAAATAATTTGTAACCCTCATTGGGTGGCTTTCCTTCCATCCCTCTCACTCTCTCTCTCATTTGTAAGTTTTCCATTTGAAATAATTTGTAACTTTTTCCATTTGAAATAGATTCTCTATCTCTCTCTTTCCACATTTGAAATAGACTCTCTCTCTCTTATCTGTGAGTTTTCCCCTTTGAAATTATTTGCAACATTTCCCATTTGAACTAATCTCGATTTCTAACTCATGTAGTCGAGCTCAGTCCATCACAGCCATAGATAGAAAAAATAAAATTACCCCATAGATCTTTTCTCTCTTTTCCCAGTTCTTTTTATGAACATGATCTCATTACATCACCAATTTCTTCATCACAACTATCAAAAAAGAAAATTCTTCCTCACGATACAAAAATGGTATTCTAGGCTACAAGCCGTCCAATTTTGGTACAAAAAAGTCACATTCATCCCTTCAGTTAACGTTGTTGCATTTCTTATAAAAAAGTCCAACAAAAATTTCTCCGATTTTGACCAAAGTCAATGAATGGTACTCCCCCGGCGTTCCACCTCTTATAGTTAGTTAGAGGTGATCATGACCTTCCACCTCTTATAGTTAGGTGCCTCGATCTCGCCCTCTAGGTCGGGATGACCTAGCGGCACATGTCTCGAGTTTCAAGGGAACTCGAGACTTGAGATCGCTCTTTCGAGAATCTTGCTCAAAAACAAAGGCATGTATACCAATCGATGAGAGAGGAATTTAAGGTGGGTTCGGGACTTACTCGGGCTGACTCACGTGGGCGCCCTCTTAGATCAGGAAGAAAGCCCCCTAGTCATACAACCGGTTCAAAATCACCTCCTTTGGCTTATACTCTCCTGTTTTTACAATTACACACACATGGTTAATATTACAAGACAAGTGGGGGACCCCACCTTGTCTTTGGACGAATGTACACAGGCGTGCACATCCAAAAGAAGAAGGGAATAATGAGAGAATAGAGATTGGGGTAGGAAGAATTTGACCAAGCGGTTAGACTAACACGGTGGCTAGACTAGTAGGAGATTGACCCGACGTGGTAGCAAGATGGGCTCGGTAACTCAGACCGGCACAACGGCATTACTACTAGATGACGGTACCAATACTGAGCAGCTTACGATGGCTAGTCTGTCGTGGTAGTAAGATGGGCATTGTAAATCTGACCAACACAACGGTATTACGGTTAGACGACAGGACTACCATGACAGTGCTAGTCTCAACCTCCCTTGATCAAACGAGAAAGGAAGAAGAAAGAAGAGGGAAAAGAAAAAGAGGGAAAAAGGAAGATAGAAGAAGAGAGAAGGGGAAGAAAGAGAAGAGAGAGTAAGGAAAGAGAAAAATAAGAGAATAATATAATGAAATAAGGGAAAGAAAGAAAGAAGAAAGAAGAAAAAGGAAGAAAGGTAGAAAGAGAAGGAAGAGGAAGAAGAGAGAGAATGACATAGGAAGATGAGAGACGTACAGAGCAAGAATAGAGAGAGAGAAGAGAGAGAATGACATAGGAAGATGAGAGACGTACAGAGCAAGAAGAGAGAGAAGAGAGAGAAAGGAAGAGAAAGAAGAATGGAAACATGGATGACGATGGACTCCCGCCATCCATGATAGGAGAGAGAAAAGAGGAAGGAACATGGACGGCGATGAGCTTCCGCCGTCCATGGCCGAAGAGAAAGAAAGGGAAAAGAAAAACACAGACGGCGATAAGCCTCCACTGCCCATGACAGAAGAGGGAGAGAGGATGAGAACATAGACGGTGATCTGCTTCCCCCATCCATGACGAAGAGATGATGAGAGAGAAAACATGGATGGTGATGAGCTTCTGCCGCCCATGATAAAGAGTGAGGAGAGAGAATTTATGGACTGTTATGAGCTTTCACCATCCATGACGAAGAGATGAGGAGAGAGAAAATACGGAAGGCGATGAGCTTCTATCGTCCATGACGAAGAGATGAGGAGAGAGAAAACATAGACGACGATGAGCTTCTGTTGTCCATGACGAAGAGATGAGGAGAGAGAAAATATGGACAATGATGAGCTTCCACCGTCCATGATGAAGAGATGAGGAGAGAGAAGGTACATAGACGGCGATGAGCTTACACCATCTACAATAGGGAAAGAGGAGAGAGAAAATATATGGACGACGATGAGCTTCCACTGTCCATAATAAAGGAGGAGACTCAGACCGTCCATAATAAAGGAGGAGACTCAGACAGTGACCCGGCCTGCCGCTTAGGTTAAGGCTAGACACATTGTATGTGTTCCAGAGGAAGTCATCATGCCCGACGATAGACCTCACTATGCATGAATGGAAAAGAAATGGGATGGAGAAAAAGAAGGGGGAAGAAGACGAAAGACACACATGGCGATGGCCCTCTACCATGCATGTTGGAGAAGAGAGAGAAAGAAAAAGATAGAGAGACAAAGATAAAAAGAGGAGAGAGAAAGAGAGAGATGAGAGGAAGAGAGAGACTGAGAGAGATGAGAGGAAGAGAGAGAAAGAGAGAGATGAGAGGAGGAGAGAGAAAGAGAAATGAGAGGAGAGAGGAGAGAGGAGGTGAGAGAGATAGAGGTGAGATAGAAAAGAGGAGGAGAGAGAGATAGAGATAAGAGAGCAAAGAGAAGGAGAAAGAAAATTACCTTACCGAAGGGTACCGACCTATTTCTTCTCTCTCCTCTCTCTCTCTCCAAGACGTACCCAGGATGTCGAAACAAAAATCCCAAATTTTATTCATGAACGTGAAGAATGAACGGGGTCCTTTTACAATCAGGTTTAGAACGTATTTATAGAATTGGGCCCAATCATGGGTGGATGCCTAAAAACTAGCCGAATTGATGATAATTACAATTATTCTGAATTAAAGAAAAATCTACAAATACGGTATAAAATGACATTTTTGCCCCTGCCCAATAATACATGGAATTTCAAACAGTCCCTACTACTGCCCTAGAACATGCGTGATCTTCCATGGGTGATTCGAGATTGCTACGGCGCTCGTTTTGTCGAAAGATGATTGCTTTCTCGTTGGGCTTGGCATGATGATCGATTTGATACCAATTTCAAACCACGGATCGCGTTTTTAGGCCATGATCACACGATTTGAAATTCGCGTGGATCTTGGAAACTTTGGATCTATAGTGTGCTCATTTCTTAATGTTTTTCTTCTGTTTCTTCATTGTATCACACTGAGCATGCCGTCACGATCGCGTTGCAACAAATGCAGCTTGATTTCGTGCCTGAACGAAGATTTTGTAACTTTTGGGTTTTAGCTGGAATCTAGAATCCGACAACTGGAATCTAGAATTCGACAGCTGGAATTTACAGCAGCTTTGATGCCTTCGTACGTTGAATCCAACCGTTCATCGTACGCGGTGTTCGGACCAGAGATATCCCAAGACCTTACGCACGCGATGGAACTAGTCTCGTGTCAATTCAATGCGCGAGTGTCGTGATATGGCCACTTGAGTAGGTCGTGGTGCTGCTGAATTTTCTGCAACTTTTGCAACGAATCACCAATTCTCTCTAGCTTTTCCCCCTTCTTAGGTGTGGTTATGGGGAGTACCACGTATCGAAATGCTTGTCTTGACGAGACGAACGCGCTCACAAAATTTGAGCTTCGTTTGATTAGAGACGAGGAAGATATGGGTCTTCAAAGTTGATACTCATGACTGTTAAAATAGTCACCATTAATGGTGACTTGTTGCAGAGAGGGCACCCGGGAATAATGTACGGCCTACCCTTTTTCGGTATTTTACCCATAACTTTGTCCTGGAGTGTCCGTTCAAGCCAAAACTTAATCCATAAGGGTTTTCGACCGTGTCAGATACAATGGTGGCAGTACCACAACTGTTTAACATACCAAAAATAGAGTTCTAGTTACAGGACACATTTTAGGGTGCTAGAGACCGATTTTTTCGAAATTTTTTCTTTTTCTACACTTCTTTAAACATGTCGGATTGCGCGAAACTTGGCAGGTGGCCTTTTGAAGTGCTTAAGAAGATTTCCACCTTTTCTTGGCAAATTATGAGACTATCGAGAATTCCGCTATATATCTGAGCTTTATTGACCGGCTTCCTCTTTATTCTGCATTAGGGACCCGAGGTGCTAAAAAATGTGTTCAAACAGGTTGCCCAGCCAAATGTTGTGGTTCAAGAGAAATGAGAAGGACAACATTCGAAAAATTTTCTCGGCTTTATTTCTTTTCTCTTCCTAACTATAGAACCACGTGAAGGTCGAGGAGATATCCACGCAATACTATAACTAGTGCAGGTCCATCCGTGGAGACTTTAAGGGGAGAAGAGACTATCATAGTCCTCACTCTCGTGTGGACTGTTTTGCTACTGGTGGGGGACACTGCATGGAATGCGCATCATCCACATCAGGAGCTCTTTTTGGGTTTTGACGACTGGGGGCTTTTAAAAGCATGTAAACCCAATTTGTTAGAATCCAGGCATGACTGGCCATCTGGTGCCTTGCTTTCAAGCTTTCTTCTCAATCAGTCAGGGTTTTTGTGTTCTCTGGTGGTGGTCTACGTTTCATGGCTTTTGTTTTGAATAGACAGCCAAAGAAACCTTAGTGGGCATATGTGCTGCTACACTTAGGTTTGCTTTGACAAGCTGGGTACCTCTATGGTTCCCATCCTGCTGGGTCTAGTCGGGGGCTTTGTGTTGGCCTGTCCAAATGTCTAGGCTTGTCGGTTAGGGAGGGAATCGACGAGGCGTCACCCTAATGTCTTTTCCTGTCTTTAGAGATAACCTCTGGGGTAGTCTTTGGTTTGCCGTTGTGATTTTTTTTCTTGGTGGTTGACTTTTTTAGAGTAGGTCCTTTAGCATGGAACCTTGTCTGCCGTCTTGCGATTCTTCTGATTCTGGGTCCTTTCGTGAACAGACTGTCTGTCGGATTCTTCTTGAAGCTTGTATTTTTTAGTCCCGATAGCAAAGTATTTACTGCCGGGATTTTTCTTTTGAATGATGGCTGAAGCGGCCCTTGAGAGGTATGTTGTATCAACCTATTTATTGATTCAATGCCCTTTGAGGGTTTTCACTTGGATTTGGGAAGTGGTGCCGTAGAGGCGGTTTTCACCATCCTCCTTTATTTTGGGCTCTTTTACCCATGACCGTAAGGCCATGTCCACCCTCATTCTTCCATTTTTACTAACAGTTTTCAAATTTTTATCGTACTCGGGTTTTTATTTTCACAGAACTCTCTTACTCATGGTTTCATGACCATGCCCGTCCGTCATTTTTACTCATGGCATTCCCTTGACTAGGTGTACACCATACCCGTTATTTTTATTATGAAGGTGTCTTTAGGGTCATGCCTTCAAGACCTATGTGAAGCCTTTTAACGTCATACGGCCAGGACGTGTACTATGGTTTAGGGTCATACAGCTGGACCGTGGTGGGGATAGATGGCAGTCTATGAAGGCCAGGGAATGAGTATGGTGGTGATTTTGACTCACTTTGGGGAGATGGCATGAAGCTGCCCATGAGGGATGGATGGTGTGTGGATGAAAGGTGGAAAGTCGTAACCTACTAACTGACGGCGAGAATGGATGGCAGGATGTTTCGCCATTTTGTGAGCATGAGTAAAACTCACTGATGAATGATGGAGGGTGATGAAATGAAGATGGATTTGATGAAGATGATGCACGCACAGACGGGGCAGTTAGGGAAGGCGTGCATGAAAATGCATGTAAAGGGCATGTGCAAATGTATGGGAGTGAGTTTAAGGTCATGCCTCCAGGATCTGTGCAAAGAAGTTTATCGTCATGCGATCAGGATGTGCACTATGGTTTTAGGTCACATAGCTCATACCGTGGCTATGAAGTTTAAAGTGGTGCAGCTAAGACCGTACAGTTTATGGTCGTGCCACTAGACCTCCGCTACAATTTAAGGTCATATAGTTTTGACCATGGTGCAAAGCCTTTTAACGTCATGCAGCTAGGATATGCACTATAGTTTATGGTCATACAGCTGGACCATGGCTGTGCAGTTTAGAGTCATGCTGCTAAGGCCATGCAATTTAAGGTCGTGCAACTAGACCTCTGCTATAGTATAAGGTCATATAGTTGGGACCATGCAGTTTAGGGTCGTGCACCTAGACCATAGTGTGGGTTGCCTTGTAGGTGTAGCTCCATGGAGGAATAAATTTGGATGACAATTTGACTCCCTAGGGATAGCGAGGGACTTAGATAGAAATGGTAGACATAAGTAGACTTCACTGGGGATTATGGGGCAAGTATGACTCCCTGGGGGTGAAAAATCAAACTCTATAGAGAATAGGCTTATGACAGGTAACCCAACTCCTTGGGGATAAGGTAGCATGCTGCGTAAAAAAAGACCCTATGGGAATTAAAGGGGTAAGCTAGACTTTCTTGGCATACACCCAACTCCATTGGGGATAATAGGCTGCAGTACGATGTGATTCCTAATGGGGATGAGGGACAGTGGCATGCTCCAGACTCCATTGGGGATGACAGGTTACAGCTTGAGTACAACTCCACTGGGGATAGTGGTATGACATACACGGCGAAACCAGGTGCTAGCACATGCATGATGTTAGCATGAGAAGCATAACACACGCGGCGATGGTCATGGGTGGTAGCAGCATTGACATGTGCAACATCAACGCGAACAAAGATAACATACACAGCGCCAGCGTGCGCAATGACAATACGCGAGGTGGTAAACTTTGAGAACACAGCCGGCGCCGGGCACAACTGGCGCTAGCTCTCGAGAACATAGCCGGCACTGAACTTTCAAGAATACAGCCAATGCTGGGCGTGAGTTAGAGAGACGAACCTGAACACAGACGGTGTTGGGCTTTTGCAAAACACAGCAGGTGCTGGAGTAGGTTACAGAGACGGCGCTGAACTCAGCCAGCGTTGGGCTTTCAAGACCACAACCAGCGTTGGCCAGCGTTCGGGGCTTCGAGTGCAGGGGGAGCACCAATATTTAAAAGGATACTCTTCCTGGACCATCAAGGTGCTATGTTCACACAGAAGCATTCTTGAGCGTGCTTCTCTGATAGCAGCGATTCAGTGCTCAGTCAGCTATTATGATCGGTGCTCCAATACCACTAAGGTGCTACTGGAGACATGGAGTCATGTTAGCAATACATGGCTCCTTGGGCATGGGGAAGCAGGAATCTCCTTATTGGATCTCTATTTTATTGGCGGCCTTCCGCTAATCGGGGTAATGAATGACAAGTTTGTGCCCCAGGACTCAGTCATCTTTGGTGGTGCTCGCTTAGAAAGAGAGGAACCACCTACTAGTCTTCAGAAGATTTTTGAGGTTTATCAGTTGCTTCATGTGAACTCTAGCCACGGTCGGGTAACCTTCACCGAATGGGTGAAATTATTTTGTGGGGATTCCCTGAGGATGGTCGAGGTGCTTTAAGAGGGAAGGGGAAAGCAGTCGTAAAGGGGACACCTCCCATCTATCAATCTGAGACCAGCGATGACTGCGTCTTCTTGGCCACATATTTGGCCCTGTTTTTATGCAAGTTCGTGCTCCCTGGAGGGGCAGATAACATTCGTCCAGGCACATTCTATGTGGCCTTTGACATGGCAAGAGGGCGTAAGTATGCCCTTGCTCAACGAGTTTTGTGCAATATTTACCACGGATTGGGGGTCGTCTCACAAGGAAAGGCCTACAAAGGCAAAGAGGGGGGCAATGGCCTTGTCTGAGGTGAAGCATTTCCTGGGGATTTCAAGACACCATTCCCCATTCATTATGTGTATAGGTGGTTAGGGGCTTATTTCCCTACCACCTATGTCAAAAGTCAGGCTGCAGGGGATAAAATATGCCCCTTCTTAATGAGAATTGTTGGGAAAAAGGCTATTTTTCATAGCTCGAGAGAGGCTCGACACTTATTTGGGAATGACTCCTCAAGTAAGCGTCGGGGTCCTATTTCCCATTGGGACCTTCACTGACCGTGCTTTTATTGATGAACTGGGGAAGGAGTTGGACGGTGCTCCCACAACTATCAGGGAGCTTATGTTCATCTTGAGCGTTAGAGGGGAGGCTTTGGCTTACCGAACTCCTCAGAGTGCCAAACTTGAAGGGTACTTCCCTCATCGCTTCGCCAGTCAGCATGGGCTTGATCAAAGCTACCCCTTCTCTATGTTTTTCGAAAAGCACCACAACAGAGTAAACACCGGGAAGAAGGAAGAGCTTGGGACTCTTTGGGAATCATGGCATCCATAGCATATACGGACCGCATGGTCCACATGTTTGGAGATGATAGAGGTTAACAAGTACGTGCTACTCACTTTGGAAGAAGGGTTTGGGTGACCGAGGCCTATGCAATCTGTTGGAGAATTACTAGCTGAGCATATTGGGATGCTAATCACTCCTATAAAGGGGAGAACTGTAATTGGCGTCAGGAGACTAGACAAAGGAAAATGGTCAACACTCCCGTTCTTGGCGAGGTCGTTGATTTGGGATATCCTTGGAATTGGCAAGCTCTTGGAATTCCTTGAGAGATAGCGGCTGATGACACTTCGCCGCAATTTCTGGCCATGGAGAAAACGACTGGGAACCTTTCTGATAAACTTAGCTCTATCTTTGAATGGAGGGAGGGTCGAAAGGTCCCAGGTCATGAGGGCGTCCAATCCAGGATTTGAACACGTTGATCGGGAGAGGCCCCCACAGTGCTTTTGTTGCAAGACCTTCACAAGTGGGGAGTTCTGAGGCGTTTGCTTCTCCTCCAGCAGGGGAGAAGAAAAGGAAATTCTCTACCCCTACAGGCACTCGTGCACCAACTCTACCTGTTAGACCTGCTCGAAGACATAGGGGTGCTCAACTTCCTGTCATTTTGGAATCAGGAGGTAGCTCTTCCTCCTCTGATTCATTAGCTGCTCCCTCAATGTCACCTTCTGCCCTTTTTCAATCATCTTTGCCTTTCTTGAATTTTTTTCTACTTCTTCAAAGACTGAGGTGGATGAATCTGGCCCCTCTGAGCCTATTATCATTGCTTCTGATTGAGAAGTGACTCCGGAACTTGGGGCAGTGTCTCTAAGTCCAAGGGTGGTTCTTCAGTCAAGTCGAGTTCCTATGGAGATTAATGAGGCTGAAGTCCCTGCAGTTATTGCTCAAGGAGGGGAACCTGACACTAACATGGCCTCTGTCCTTCAGGAGGTTACTACCCCAACTAAGGGGGGGCGGGGGGGGGGGGGGGGGCATGATCATAGAAAATGAAGGCCCATGCATCCTTCAGGAGGGGGGGCCTATGGTTACTGAGGCTCCTGGGCATCAAGAGGCTGCTTCTCCAGATTGCGCAAATGATGAAGATGAAGGGGTTGAGCTTTTTATAGCAGAGGTTCTGGCTGTAGAGGATGCAGACCGGGTACAAGGGACCATGGCTGAGGCTGAGGTGGTGACCTTCGAAGATAAAGGCCAAAGGGAGGAGGTGGCTCCTGAACTTGTCGAAGCTAAAGTGACAGTTCAAGAGGGTGAGGAACAAGGGGGAGAGGCTTCTTTGGAGCATGCCGGGATAGAAGTGGTGGCCCCAACAGGCGAGGGTCAAGGTGATGAGGCCGGTATTGAGGAGTCCAGGCAGGTTGAGGCTGGGGCTGCCTCTGAATCTGAGGTGCACAAGGCTTGGACTTCACAATTGCTTCAAAAGAGCCAGTGACTCTCATGGCTTTCACCCCTTTGAGCCCAGCCCATGAAACCGATGTTCCTTCAATGGTGATGGACCTGACTGTACCCTCCAAGCCTATTTCCAGCGGGGTTTCTGGCATAATTGTGGACATGCTTCGTGCAGGTCTCCAGGGTTTAAGGGAGCTACCTTTCACTGAGTTGGGCGAGGCATTGGCCAAACTCAGAGAATTTTTTGCTACGACCACTGTTTTTTGGAATGTGCCAGAAGTCTTCTCTCATTTTGATGCTACTTTAAATGAATTGGAGAGCTGGAGGTCGGGAAGATTGCATCATGAGGCAGAGACCAACAGGCTGGCTTCCTTGGAGGGGAGAACTTGCTTTAACATGATGGTTGGAATAAGGGTGGAGATGCGAAAGCTGAAGGATGAATTTATCGATCTGGAGAGGGAGATGATTTAGAGAAAGGCCTTGGATTCTTCTTTGGTTGAGGATTTATCAAAACTCACTCGCACAATTGAGTCAGAAACTGCCTCCATGGAGCAGAAGGCTCAAATGGTGGTTGAACTAAAGGAGCGTATTCAGGACACCGAGGCTTCTTCTGTAGCATGTAGGGCAAAGATCAATAAGATAATTGATCATTTTTTAGAGTGTTATTTCTTTACTTCTTCTTTCCTTCTCTGTATGCCATCAATTGTACAAACTTTGGGTTTATGAATAAAAATGCCTCCTCTTCCTTTCTGTCTCACTTTGCTGCATAATTTCATTCCTCATTTTGTTTTGTTGCATCTCATATCTCGCTCTTAGGTAGACCACGTCTCAAGGCATTTACTGCTTCTGCCCTTTCGCCGAGGGAAACCCTAAGCCTTGCTTTGTCCTGTGACAAGCTGTTGTGATTCCAATGACCTCAAACGAAGGAGCAGTTGCTTCTTCTCCTCTTAATGTTTGATTGGATAGGGGCTCATAATTCATTTTTCTCATCATTTGATGAGCCTACTCGTTATAAATAGTCCAATCAGGAGGGGTTTTCGCTTATATTCGAGGCATATTTACTTAATGTTTATTATACCCTTGGTCTCAGGCACGGACTCCTTCAAATGTTTTGAAGCGATATACATGACCTCCAATTGGCTTTAGAGACTGCGAACCTCGCTTCTTCACTCTGCCAGGGGATCCTGTTCTAAAGGACGAGAAGGATGTTCTTTCTCGAACTGCTCTCCTCCTATAGAATCAGGAAAGCGCAGGACTTGAGAAGCATCCTCCTTACCTATGGCAACCGAGGTTTGGAATATCTTCTGTGGTGGCTGAGGAGCCAATTCGGCTTTCAAGAGCGCAATAGGGACATGCACGACCTTTTGATGGTCTAGCATGTAGGTAACCTTATGAGCCTTGAGTTCTGTCCCCATGACTTCCTTAATCTCAGGAGAGAATTCTGGTTCATCTTCTTGTGAAAGTGGCTCAGAACTAGGGATAGAGGGGGAAACCTCATCTTTAGGTGAAGAAGGAACCTCCTTAGGGATAGTGAATGGGATGTTGGGATGAATGGGAGTCAGAGGGAGGACTTTTCCTTGTCTTTCCTCTTCTTTAAACATGTTTGCCAATGTTCACCAAACGTCCTCAACATCATCATGAGGCGAAGGTTCTGTCTTCGTCGTAGACTTGTGATCCCCATCATTCGGCTTTTGGGGCAACATCAGATATGTGAAGTAATACTTGACATCATCATAGTGAGTTTCGGCTATAGGAAACAATCTTTTATCAACATAGACTATGTGTTGTCTCCCGTCTCGACTATACTTGAAGCACTAGTGCAATGTCGATGGAACCACCCCATGGGCATGGAGCCACGGGCGGTCGAGAAGAATGTTGTAGGAGGTGTCAGTGTCGATTACATGAAACTGAGTGTAATCGTTTAGTTCACCGATCTTGAGACGAAGACGGACTATACCAGCCGATTTTTCTCCTGATTGGTTGAACCCCTGAACTGTAATGTAGGTCAGAGTGAGACTTCAGACCCTAATCCCAATTGAATGAGGATCCTGCTTGGGATAAGGTTGAATGTTGACCCTCCATCTAGCATAATTCTATTGATGTGGCATGCATGTAGTTCACCGGTCACGAAGAGGGGGCGATTATGAAACTTATCTCCCAATTGCAGATCATCCTCTGAGAAGGTACTCAGCATACATCTACTTAAAATTGTTGGGTGCACCTCAATAGGTTCCAACTCGGTCTCGTACACCTCTAGATTGGAAAGAGCATGAACCAAAGCCATACGGTAATCTCTTGAAAGCATGAGAGCATCATAGATGCTGAGAAGGGCGTGAAGCTTCTTCAAGTTCCCTATCACATCATACTCCACCTTTTATTGGTCAGCCCTTTGTGCTCCTAGTGCCACCGCTGGTTTGGGTGGTATAGAAGGTTGAGGAACAGGTTTAGGAGGAAGAAGTTTTTTTTGGTCAGTTGACTAGCTTGGTTGCACAGCCGGCTTGGTTTAGGTGATCTGGGTAGATTGGGTGATAGGGATTTGTTTAAGATGAGTGGATGTTTGAGGTTGGAGCTTAGGAGGTGGTTGGGTTTATGGGATCAGGGGCATCCTAGGGAATTGGAGGATAGGCGGATTGTTTGGAGCATTTGGGGGAGGAAGGAGCCCAGAGAGTTGGAGGATCGGTAAATTATTTGAAGAATTTGGGTGAGGGAGAAGTGGAGGACTAGGAGATTTCAAGATGCCTGGCTTATGAGGTGGGGGTTACAGCGTTTTCCCCGATCTCATGCTCATTTGACCCGTGCTGGGTGATGCCTCTGAGATTTACACCTTGTGATAGGCTTTCTTGAGATTAGAAGCTCTGCCCTCTAAATTGTCTCAATCTCTGCTCAAAGTCAGGCTTAGGGGGCCACTGGGGTTTCTTTGGCTTTGACTTCTTACACTTCCCAGAAGAAAAAGATGGCTTTGACTGGGCTCGAGCTGCCACAGCGTTAGCAACTGTCAAGAATTCAGCCGCCTGGTTTAGTGTCTTTCTCAGCCGTCTCCGGTGTGTCCTGCTTATATTGGTTCCTTCGAGTTCTCTCTCAAGAGCCTCAAAGTCTGGACATTTCAAGGTTGTACCTGACTTAGAAGAGGAATATGACAAGAATGATTGCGCCAGGGATGAAATATTGTAAGGTCGATATGGGAGGAAGAAGCCAGAGAAACTCTTGCTCGACCGACAGTTAACGAGTCTTGCTCCTTCTGCGAGTAGCTCTTGGGACTCGGCTTCTCTTGGTTTCATCGGAAGTGCTTGGTTCATCTCGCTAGGTTTGTGAACAGCCCTAGCTTGACGAACTGCCTCTCGCTTCAATGATTTGAGTCTGCTTTGCCCATGGTGGACTCTACATGGTTGGGAAGTTGAGGGTTCAATAGGATTTGAATCATCATTACTCGTGTCTTGTGTCAGGAGGCCCTCTTGCACCAATGAAACAGTGACTTGTGGTTCCCCTTTTGAAATGTTACAGGGTTCTAGACATCCCTGCATTTTCTTCACAATTATGTCGTGGAAACTAGAGCACTCGCTCAGGTTGTGGCCCCATATTTGACGGTACAAGCACCGATGGTTCTTAGTTCCCTGAGCAAGGCGCTTGGGTTGCCTTATTGGCTTAAGTGTGATGAGGCCTTCTTGAAGCATCATGACAAACAAGGCATGAAGGAGATCGGGTGCTTCATCTTCCTCGTAGACTGTCACAATGTGAGAAGCTTCTGTTGCCCCGAAGGCATTCCTTAGCTCTTCGATTTTTATCTTTCTGGATCATAGCCTCGATGATGACCTTGAGCATGTAGCATTCCTCCATGGGATGGTTAATCCTCCGATGATAGGCACAGTAATTCGCATGAGTGTCAAGTCCAGCTTGATCAGGGAATTTGGACTCAAGCAGCTCAATCATGTTTTGTTCCAATAGCAGTCGAAGTAATGCGGGAACCCATTCTTTTTCAAAAGGGTAAACCTTATTCTTGTGCCTGGCCCAATAATCATCTCGATTATGATTCGCAGGTGGGGGTACCCAATCTTGGCCGTCCTACACATCGAGTTGCTATACGCGAGGCTGCGCACCGGAGCTTTTTCCATACATTATATATATATATATACATATATAATTACCTTTATTTCTATGACAATAATTTTTTTGAAATTTTGAAAATTTTATTTTACCATTTTATTACTTTCTAATAGAAACTTCTTAAATAAAAATAACATTTAAATATAAAAATTAATATTTTTAATAAAATTTTCATTTAGTTATTTCTACAAAAAATAACGGTGATGCATTTCTCGAATTTAAGCGTAACAGTAACCATATATGCTTAGGTTGCATCCAAATGTTACCCAAATCCTAGACAATATATTTCCATGTATACAAATGCCAACGTAAAGCTCATTTTCGTAACATGTATGAGAATTTGAACACTACTAACATTAATCGTTCATAACATTAGAAGACTTTATTTCATACTAGATTGATGGAATTTAATTAATCCATAGACATTTAGGATTGGTTGTGCATGGATCTAGCCGCATGGGCCATTGATCAATAGAACAATGGTTTCTAAATTTAACGAAATTGAGATCATATTTATATGGGAATGGGATGTCGTGCTTAGTTAGTGCACGAATCCATGTGTAATGGAATTTGGTTCTTTATACAAGTGAAGTTCTGCGACCACCATTGTGCGAAACGCGATCCTACAATGAATGGAGCTCGATCCTAGCCAAATAGGATCGTGATATGTTTAGATGGGGGCGAGACTCAACATTAAATGGAATCTCATTCTTGTTGTCGATGGGAGCGCGATCCTAATATACATGGGGGTGCGATCCCATGTTACATGTAATGTGCTCCCGTTAAATGGGGATCTCGATCCCAATTTATCAAGATCTCGCTCTCTAGTCAAATGGGATCTCGATCCCTAATCAAACGGGATCTCATTCCGTAAATACATGCAACGTGTTCCCGTTATTTAGGGATCTCGATCCTAATATATCGGGATCTCGATCCCAATGTATCGGGATCTCGCTTCCTGTTCAAATGGGATCTCGATCCGTAACTTCTACCCTCATCAGACTCGCTCCCCGCGCTCCGGAGCTTCGAGCAGTCATTGATCCAACGCTCCTGCTCCCGGAACCGGAGCCGCTCCTAGTCCCGGTCCCGGTCCCGGTCCCGATCCCGATAACTATGATTATGACCTTCTCATGTAGATTTTCCCCTTGGGAAACAGGCTTTCATCTCCAAACTTCTAGCTAAAAGATAGAAATCTAAACACAAAATAATGGGGCTCAAAACGTTGATAAAAATCATATAGCAAAAACTACAAAATGAATCATCTAGTCTATAAAGTAGCATACCTTCAAAACGTGTAAAGAAGCATCCATATCCACAACCTACCAGTTGAAATGCTCTTACACCTGCAACTAAGGAGGTTGACGACCTAAATTTACTCATCAAAAAAAGAAGAGATGGTGGTGTATATGCCGCAGGTTCCATTCAACTATTAAATTTTTATAGAACTAGTTATAAATTTGAAGTCATATTTGCTAATCTAACTGTCAAAGAACATCGCTTATGCATCCTACATGTTAATCATCTCTTGTTCGATCTTCAACTTGAGGGCAAACTGCAGTTCCAATAATTTTGAGTTGTCTACCAAATTGTTCGTGGAAAATAAGATTCAGAGTATTCAGCTAGCCTTAGGAAAATACTCCTTAAAAAAGTTAGGAATTTCAAAACAAAAGATGAATACCAGTAGAACTGCATAAAGACAATGCATGCATTTGATGCCCTTGACTCATGGAAACATTCCCTCTACCCCAAGAGAGCATAATTTCTGACCCCTAACATCATAACTGAAGGAAATCAGAATGAGCATAAACAAATTTTCAATCGGATCTGATTATATAGAAAGCAATGTCGCAAGACTATATATTGTAGAGATCCAGCTTTGCCGGAACATTCCCGGTAGATAATTTATGGTGCTTACTTGACCCCACTTAACCCTCTTTTGTAGAGGGTTATTGTTCCATCATTCAGATCTCCTATTAGTCTTTGAGAAAATGATCCTCCACAAATTGGTATTTTTAAAAATAATTTTTCTCTTTCTAGAAAATCATTCTTAAACAAGAAATAACTATATAATCTTTTTTTGTCCAAAAGCTTTAATAAAACAGAAAAGCAACTCATGTTTGCACGTATTAATCACACCCATCTGCCAAAACCCTCTCCTTGGCCATGAGAAAGTCTATTGCCACTAAGTGGAATTGTGGATTTACTCTTTATGACTGTACATTTGTTCCCCTTGATACTTCTTGTTACGAATATTTTTCGACTCCAATTTGAAAATATAACCTCTAGAACCTATAATCAACTTCAAAGAAAAAAATTTGTATAGGAATCTCTATGTGACTTAAGCCCAAGATTGAACAAGACACGTACAATTATCAGAGCGCATGACCTAGGTGTTCAAGGATTTAAAATCCAACTTTTTTTTTTGAAAATAATCACCTAGCAATACTTAGATGGATCCCACGATTTTGGATAAAAAAAAAAATCTTTCAAAATTACTCTTTTGCACCTAGGAGTTTTTGAACAGTATGCTCCCATGGAAGCACACTTTAGGCGTTCATATGTAAGTCTAACTTTCCACCGCACATAGCGAATGAGTACAGTAAGATAGGACCCTCAAGGCAATATGTCCACCAATTAAACAGACTTCCTTGGGGCTCCAAATTTGTGTTCAAAGAGATATTCCTAGAAATCTCCTTATTGGCTTACATTTATTATTCCAAACTATTTTGTGCTCCCACGGGAGCATACAGTCCATTTATTTCTTTTGGTAAAATCTAGTTTAGGAATAATTTTAGGATTCCAGTTTTTTGGAGATCTAACATCATCAGCTCACATAATAACATCAAAGCAGAAAAATCAAAATGGAAAATATCTCCATATTTTCAATTTTTAAGTTTTATATATCAACAGACTCAATGTTTCAAACATATCTTGAGTAATAACAATTCTAAGTTTTATATCTTTTAACCCCGTAAGCTAACTTTATCCCCTTTAAACCTATTTTTTACCCCAAACAAATATAAGAAAGACATATATTTTTTAAACACCATAATTTCTCTCTCTTCACATGATTTTCCCCTAAATCTCTCTCTATATATTTTCCCACTCTCTCTCCCCAGTTAGAGAGACAAAGAGGGTGAATGTTAAAAAGAGAAAAATTTGAGGGGAATATATCACGTAAATAGAGGAAGGGTTTAAAATGAACATATCTTTCTTATATTTGTTAGGGCTAAAAAGATAGTTAAAAGTGGGTAAAGTTAGTCAAGAGGTTAGGAGATATATTTTAAATATTTGTTCTATTGAGATATGAAAATAAAAAATAGGAGGTATGAGGATATTTCCCCAAATCAAAATCTCACTCTTTATATCTTTGGAAAAAGGTTGTCTCAAGATTGAACTCAATCAAAATTTTGAGGGAGATCTAAGTGTTGAAAAACTTAAAATTCAAATCTTGAATCTGGAAAACAATCATCTTGTGATTGTAAAGTAGGTTCCTGAATTTTAGATTCAAAAAAACATCTGAAGTAGGTTTTCCGCCCCAGTGAGTAGATAGACAGAATGGTCCATGGTATACTCGCTCTAATAAGATTTCTATCTAGGCCTTCACTTGTTTGGTTTCAATTTTAAGAGAGTTGTTAGTGAAAACATGCTATGCCCTAGTGGAAGCATTTCTGTTTGGTTTCAAATTTAAGAGAGTTGTTGGTGAGAATTTCTTCTTTCAATCTCTCCCCTAAAACCCAATCTATCGGTAATTTTTTAGGCATAACCTTCACCTATTGCAACCTCGAAAAGAAAATTTTAAAAAAGCATTTCGATGTCTCTAAAAAGGCAGGGTTACTTCAGTGCCATAGTGCCTGATACTTGGACGTTGACTCGAGGCATTTCCTCTACCCCTTCTTACCTTGAAATAAATAAAGAAAAAGCAAAGTCACATTTCGTTCTTGAACCGATAAGTTACCTTTCAGCTAACCTGGCCTCCACCATTCCTTGGGACCAACAAGGGGTAATACATAAGATTGGATCGCTCCCCAACCTAGTTTTGACTCTTCCGCGCTTCATTTCACTTGGGCATCATGTCAAACCAACAAAAACATCTCTGAACAAAATCCTAACATTAGCCTGCCTGATGCGCTTGCAAAAAAAAAAAGAAAAGAAGGGACGATCTGATGTGGCATGTCTGAAGGGGAACAAACCCCTATGACTATACAAAAAAAACATTGAAATCACGATCTGATCAATTGAACTCGTCCAATTTTTAAACTGACAGAACTAAATGCATGAAAACTCAGAATCCAAATTTAAATTTTGAGAATAATCATTTGGTTATTCATAAGTGGATCCTAAAATTTCAAATTGAGAAATATCTCCCTAAACAGCTCCGTCTCCAAAGGGATTAACTGCACAGTATGCTCCTATAGGATGAAATCATTTTTATGCAAATGATGTTGGCTTTTTCTCTCCACAACGACAAATCCGCCATCTTTGTGGACTCTCACTTCCTTCCCAAGGTCTTACGAGAAAGTGAGAGAGAACCACTTTTTATTTCTCTGTCTTCCAAAAATAAAAAATAAAAAAATAAAAGATTTCTTATATAAAATCCATAGATGATTGAGAGAACCACTTGGAGAAAGCACTGCTACTCTGAGAGAGAGAGAGATTAAAAAAAAGTTTACCGAGAGAGGAGAGTTGTTAAAAAAAGTTTAGAGAGAGAGGGGAATTGAATTTAAATATACAGATAGTTGAAAGAGAAAGAGGTAGAGAAATGGGGAAGGGGGATGAGGATATGCTCCCTCTCTATGAGACTATGAAAACAAGAGGAAGATTTGTGTATAGGATATTTGTTGTAACCTTTTTTGGTTATGTTTTCTTGATTTTGTATCACAGGTTGAATCATGTGCCACAAGGTGCTAAGTGGTTATGAATTGGCATATTTATATTTATGTTTGAAACTTGGTTTGTTTTCTATTGGCTTGTGAACCAGTCACTCAGGTGGAACCCGGTTTATCGTCACACCTTCAAGGAAAGGCTTTCCAAGAGGTTACTCTAACCAACAAAATCTCTCTCTCTCTCTCTCTCTCTCTCTCTCTCTCTCTCTCTCTCTCAATTTCCTTTTCTTTTCAAAGCAATAAGATGTGCATGAGTGAGAGATAGTTAGACTCTTTCTCTCTCTTTATCTCTCTCAGAGCTTCCTTTTCTTTTCAAAGAATATAGTATTTGCATGAGTGGGGGATAGTTAGATTTATACACCAAGAGAACTATTATCTTTAGCAGTGATTTAAGCAACTGATCGGTGAGACAGATAGGGCACCCCAAAAATGGGAGGATGGTGAGATGTATACACCAATAGAACTATTATTTTTAACAGTGATTTAAGCAACTGATCGGTGAGACAGATAGGGCACCCCAAAAATCTGTCCATATCGGTGAATCGGCGGTTTGCAGCATCGTCATTTTACTATGCAGAAAGACAGTGAACTGACAAAAACATGTGTGAAGAAATAGTAAACCGGCCAAAAACTGGTCCGAATGGCTGTTTTATTGTGTGGAACTGCAGGTTCCCTTCTAAAATCGATCGGTTTTCTCTACATATGCGAAACTGAAATAGGGTGATCGGTTCTCAAGTCTGACCATGCGATATGTGCCAACCCGGCGTTTTTTAAAATCACTAGTCTTTAGGAGTATTAGACTATAATATCTGTGTTTTTATACTGTTGTATTGAACTATTAAACTATTCGATTTCCTTTCTTTTCAAAACTATAACGTGTTCATGGGTGAGAGAATTGATATGTACAAAGAAAATTCTGTTTTCAAGAAATATTATAAGACAGATACATATATATATATATATATATATATATATATATATATATATATATATATATATATATGTTTAAGCAATGATCTAATGCAACGGTTGTATCATAGTATAATGCAACGACACTTCTAGAAAATCACGTTTGTGGTATTTGTATAACCCCAAATTTTGCACGCACATTCTCTTCATCTCAATAATCAATCCAAAAAAAAACAAAAATTCAATTTGAACCTTAGATATAGTCAAAATGAGTCCCCTCCAAAAATGAATCTAATGAACAATCAAAAAATATAAAAAAATTGAAAACACAACTTAGAAAGTATTTTTTTAGCCCAATTAACATAGGCTGTTCATTTTGATGAGATGCTTAGATCTAGGCAATAGAAGGACTTTTTTCATTTCCAATTTTTTTGGATGGCTTTATTATCATTAGATGAACAATGTTAGAAAATGGAAAAATGATTTTGAGTTTATAAAAACTAAGATCTTGAAATGCACAAAATGAATGGTCTAGTTTCGTTTTCTGAGGGAACTCATTTTGACCATATCTAGGGTTCAAATTGAATTTTTTTTGGGGGTGATTGATTATTGAGATGAAAAGAGTGTGTGTACAAAATTTGGGTCATACAAATACCACAAACATAGTTTTCAAGAAGTGTCGTTGCATAGGATCATTGTTTTTCAAATTTTAGATCAAACAAATGGCCATAAGATAGTTTTCAAGATTGTTACGTCATATTACTATATAACGGTTGCATGAAATCATTGCTCATTTTTGTTTTCTTGTAGTGATAGACTCTTAGACAATAGTTTTCTTTTAATAATACGTACCTGAGTGAGAGAGAATAGTGAGACTTATATACAAACGAAAATTCTTTGTCTTTAGGAATATTAGACTATAATTTTTTTTCAATTCTCTTAATTATGAATACCACTTTTGAAGCGGATAAAAGACCATAAGGATTAAAGATTACATACAAGTCTCCCTTCTCCAAAATATAATCATACTGTACAATAACTGCCTCAGGTAAAAAAAGTAACTTGAGGATCTTCTGTCAGAATTTTCTGTTTCTTTTTTTTTTACCATAAGGTGTAGCCTTTTTGAAGCGCATATAAATAATGCAAACAAGGTATACTACTTCAGCAGTAGAATGTCCCTTTATTCCTTTAAGTAAAACCCCAACAAGAATCAAGTTTAGGACCCCAAATTTTTGGGGATGCAACCTCTTCAGCCTATAGATTAATATTAATATTTTTTTTTTCAAAATTTACCTTCTATGCACTTGAAAAAATATATATATTAGCAAGATTGGTGAGAGACTATCCAATTCTTAGATGGTGAGATCTAAGTGTTAGAAAACTCAAACTTCAAATTTTGTTTTCGAGAATAATCATCGAGTAATTATTAAGTAGTTCTCAAAATTTTAGTTTAAAAAAATCCTCCTAAGTAGGTCCTCTGACCGAGGTAGTAGTCAGTCTATGCTCCTAAGGGAGCATAGCATACACGTTCAAAAATAATATTTTACATAAGACAAATTTAAAGTAGGGAATGCTATTGATACCCCCCAATTTCAACTTTCTACACATCCTACCTTCAATACTTTTTTTATTATACCCTAAACCCCAACACTATTTTTCCTTGTATTTACTCCTCAATCAAATAGTCAAAGCATTTTGAGACTAAAAATGCCCTTCTCTCTCTCTCTCTCTTTCCTTTTTCAGCATACTTTTTATATTTCTCTTTCAAACTCTCTCAGTTACCAAAATAAGTCTCTCCCACCCATCCTCTCTCTTTTTTTCTCTCCACCCGTTTCTCTCCCTATCTTTTTCTCTCTCTACTCTCCCTCACTCTTTCTCTCTATCTATCTTTGTCTCTCTACCCTCCCTCACGCTCTCTCGATCTCTCTTTTTCTCTCTACCCTGCCTCACTCTTTCTCTCTCTATCTATCTTTCTCTCTCTACCCTCCCTCACTCTCACTCTATCTCTCTACCCTCTCTCACTCTTTTTCTCTCTCACATGCTCATAATACGGTCCGACACAAAAACATGTTGGACCTCATTATGGGCATGTGGAAGTTACTGGAATCCAATACGGTGTAGCATATTTTTGTGTTGGATTGCAAAAAGTAATTTCGGTCTCGCACAAAAATATGTCGGACCGCATTATGGGCATGTGAGTGGTAGAGAGAGAAAGAATGAGTGAGAGTAGAGAGAAAGAGAGATAGAAATAGAGTGAGGGAGGGTAGAGAGAAAAAGATAAATAGGTAGAGAGAAAGAGAGATAAGATGGGTGGAGAGAGATAGAGATGGAAAGTAAGATATAGTCACGTGTCTAAAAGGACAAAGAGAAAAAAAAGGAAAAGAGAGGGAAAAATTGCATTTTGTTCTCAAAATGCTTTGATTATTTGATAGATGAGTAAATACAAAGAAAAATAGGATTGGGGTTTAGACTATAATAAAAAAGTATTGAGGGTAGGATGTATAGAAAGTTGAAATTATGGGTATCTATAATTTTCCCTTTAAAGTATCTGTTTTTTTGTTTTCATTATATGTGAGCATGTGAGTAAATTCCATGTTATTCAACATGTTATTCAACTGATGGCCCCAAAAATTAGTCCTGGTCGTGCCAAATAAACCTCATTAAATAAGGAATACAATAAAAACATAGAAATAAATAATTTGCAAAGAGGCCATTTACTTTTAATACAAGGTCACAATCACTCTTGTCCATCAGATTTTAAATCAAGTGGTTGTGAGTGTGTCATAGACTAGACTCAAATATCCCAAGAAATTATTGCTACAACCACAAAGAGTTGAAAAAATGATAAGACAAAAAAGAACACATCTTGAAAATATAAAATTAACATATGAAGTAATTGTATTAAATGATTCTGAAACACAATAAAAGATCAGAGGCATCCATTCATCAAGAGGAAAATAGGATGTTAAAAAAGCAACATCCATGAAAATTTGGAAGGGAATAAATAAATGATCCAAAAACAATCCATCTGTCCACATAGAGAGCGAAAAACCAAGGAAAAAGGATAGATACGTGTGAAATTTTACAAAAAATAAAAAAATAAAAAAAAAAGGAACAAGAACAAGAAGAAGAAAGACAAAAATGAAAAAAACACCAAAAAAATCAAAAAGGAACTACAAGATACAATGAAAATAATTCAATGTCATCCATTCACACAAGGAAAGGGCAAAAACATGAAACAAAAGCCAAAAACATATGGTCGAAGAAGTTTTAGAAAATGAAAGGGAAAAAAAAAAAGACACACAAGGAAAGCATATAATGCAAAAAAATCGTGCTTTTACGTAGAAACGATCCAAGAGAACTATTTATGTAGAGAACAAAAAGGCACACTGAGCCCAGTTTGCTAGGTTCCTAAAAAAAAATAGGGAAGGTCTGAGGGTGGGGCTAACTATAATGAATAGTAGGTGGAATGGGAACCATCAGATTTTCATCATGCGATTTAAAATGCATATCTCTGTTTTAATTTTAATTATTTTTCTATTAATCAGATCATAATGAAATTTCAGATATATGTACTAAAAAATAGGGCGCACAAATAAAAAATATATAAAAAATATTTTCCCAAACATAAAATGATCGAAATACCCCTGAAAAATGATGAGGGTATTTTGATCATTTTAAATTATTGAAACTATTTTTTTTAGATTTTTATATGGTGCGCAATAGTGTTAGGTATATACATCCAAATTTTCATATTAATCATATTTATATAAAAAAAATTAAAATTCAAATAGTGATATGAATTCTAAACCGCATGATGAAGATCTAACGGCTCCCATTCCACCTATATACTATATACTATTCATGATAGCTAGCTAACTGTTGTAAGGTTTACCCTATATATATATATATATATATATATATATATATATATATATATATGTGTGTGTGTGTGTGTGTGTGTGTGTGTGTGTGTGTGTGTGTGTGTGTGTGTGTGTGTGTGTGTGTGTGTGTGTGTGGAGATCTCTTCGCAATACCTATAGGCAAGGCAAAAATGAACAGTGATTTCGTCTACCTTCATCACCATTAAAAATTCATCGCACAGCCACAATTATCCAAACTTCATCTCCTAACCTTATCGCCATCAATTTTCATTTTTTTTTTTCTACAAATCCAAATTACTTGAAATTTGGAACATGTGTACATCTTAATGAGGCACACCTAATAAAAATATGAAAAAAAATCGTAAAATATAAATTGACCAAAATACCCCCAAAAATTTATGGGGGTATTTTGGTCAATTTATATTTTGGAATTTTCATATTTTTATTAAATGCGCCTTACTAAGATGTACATACTTTCCAAATTTCAGATCATTCTGATTAGTAATAAAAAATAAAAAATTGAAACACTACCGGACAACTGTGACCGTACGATGAGTTTAGATGGTGATGAGGGTAGGCGAAATCATTGTTCATTTTCGCCTATAGGATTTTTTTAGTATCTTCATATATATATATATATATATATATATATATATATATATATATATATATATATATATATATATATATATATATATATATATATATATATATATATATATATATATATATATATATATATATATATATATATATATATATATAGGCAAAAATGAGCAATGATTTTGGCTACCCTCATCACCATCCAAACTCATCGCATAATCACAGTTGTCTGGTAGTGTTTCAATTTTTCATTTTTATTTTACTAGTCGGATGATTTGAAATTTGGAGTATGTGTAAATCTTAGTAAGTCGCACTTAATAAAAATATGAAAAAAATAATTCGTAAAATATAAATTGATTAAAATACCCTCATAATCTTTTGCCGGTATTTTGGTCAATTTATATTTTGTAATTATTTTTTTTATTTTTTTATTAGGTGCGTCTCACTAAGATGTACACACGCTTCAAATTTTAAGTAATTTGGATTTGTAGAAAAAAATAAAAATTGAAACATTCTTGGATAACTATGACAGTGCGATGAAGTTTGGATTGTGATGAGGGTAGGCGAAATTACTATTTATTTTTGCCTATAGGCGTTGGGAAGAGTTTTCCATATATATATATATATATATATATATATATAGTGGATTCTGTCGGCCCACTGTTGACTGCTACAATGTCAGCCAATGGCCCAGATTCAATCTAGGCTGATCTGATGTTTACAATCTCATTTCGTATTTGAATTTAAATGTTTTTTTCTACAAATCCAAATTGCTTAAAATTTTAGATGTTCTTTCTTCTCATCAAGGTGCACCGAATAAAAATATATACAAAATAATAATTCGTAAAATATAAATTGACCAAAATACCCGCAAAATGTTTCGAGGGTATTTTGTCAATTTATATTTTGTAAATTATTTTTTTATATTTTTATATTTTTGAAGAATAGACGCTCAAAATATCAAATGATTTGAATTTGTAAAAAAAAAATGAAAATTCAAACATGAAATGAGGTCATGGCCGTCAGATCGGCCCAGGTTCAATCTGGACCATTGGCTACCACTGTAGCTATCATCCTATAGGCTAACATGTTCTTTTCCCATATATATATATATATCATAGACGTTTTCCGACCTAGGATCAAAGCTAAGAAATCCAAACAATCTAAGTAAGTTGGGAGAGCATCTAACAAAATCTCCAATACATATGTAGAAGGCTTGTTGGTAGAAATTTAATGCCAAAGCGTTCCCCCCATAGGTTCATAAGTATCCCTGCCATTCTCCAACTCGATTATTGAAACTAATTCATCTTCTGCATCTAATTCTGATTACGACTCACCAAGCTCATCATTAGTAAACTTATTGCCTAAGCCTTGAACTTCCCAACCCAAACTCCCAGAGGTAGCTGTATGAACTAAAGGAATGTACTCAAGAATAACCAATGTCCTCTCATTAGTGAGCAGTTGGAGGTGCGGCCCATCGACTCAATCCGTGATTAATGGAAGAGTATGAGCATTAGAGAAAGTTGATCATTACTTGATTTAGAAGAAGAGAAAAGAATTGAAGAAGCTAAGGTTCTCATAGGAGATGGGCTTAATACCATGGATGTGTGCTACAGAGCCCCATGGATGTGATCTAAGAGGGCATTCCAAAAAAATACTAAGTACAAGGGCAATTTTGAAGGCAAAGGTAAATAACACAATGCATGAGGTTGCCATGGAAAGAGAAAAATGAAATGGGAAACCTTTACATGTCACACCATCGACATATAAAATATATGTAACCCCTGCTCTCAGCAGTCCAATGTAAATCGATGGCCAAGATAACTTCAATAAAAATGCCTCATCAACATTGTTTTTATTGTTATTTTCTTTTACAAATAAACTTTACAAACCTTGGGGCATGCCTCACCTTATTTTGCACACATGGAAAATATAAAATTGAAATAGTTTGATAAAAAACAAGTAAAATACCCCTACAAGTTCCATGGGTATTTTGGTCATTTCCTAATAAGAATTATTTTTGCTTAATTGATCAAGTGTGACTGTGAGAGGTGTGCATGCCTCAGCTTGCACTGTAAAATGACTTATAAAATAAAAATAAAAATAAGATATTATGACCATCCAATCAAGATCTAACACTCAGAAACTACCATGTGACATTATATCTGAAGGTACCTAATTGTCCATGCAAATCAAAGGTCACATATGTTTCATATATGGTTGGTGCCGCATGTAAAGATTTCCCAAATGCAAGAGTGAACTAGACAATTTGAGATTAAGATCAATTATGACATAAACATAAGTGGAGAGAGAGAGAGATCGAAGTGAACTTCTGCTTGCAAGCGATCACTAGACAGTCAGACAGAGATTAGGACATAATTATTGGTAAATGGAAAATATATGATACTAATTATGTTGCATGGTCTACTCGGTCTCAATGGTTTTAAATGGATTTTTATAAAAGTACAGGCCTACTATGCTCTCATAAGGATCCCTATTCCCTGGGGAGGAATTCAGCAATATCAATGCTTCTTTTTGTCATCCTTAATTTATAGGCATGACTTCAATGTCTCATGTCAATTGTATAGAACAATTGGTGGTGGTTAAATGACAACAAAGATGAGGACCATTTTGTGAGCTCATTGAAATCCCTTTGGGTTGCATATTTTACTTGGTTAAACCACTTCCAACAATGGTCACATCCAAATTGGAACAGTTTCTCTCTCCCATGTCTAGGAAATCCTTTTCCCGCAAGTTTTCGCCAAGGCCTTTAATGCACCTCTAACCACGTGTATGTCTATCTTTTTCAGTTTCGAGGGTCCCCCTCAAGTCCTTCCCCTACCCACTTTGAAATTACACGTTTTGGGAAAAGGCCCTACATCGCATGCCTTGGTAGGGAAGGATAGTCCTCAATCCAAGTAGATGGAAGGCAAGGCCTCCGCCTTTGTAGGAAATACAAATTTTAATGCATAAGCAAAGACACTAGGCGAAAGGTATTTGCGGATCCCCGTTAAAAAAATTGCAACATAGATGCGAAATTGAAGAACTCAATGGAATCGAGCAACAAGACAGACATCTCTTCTCACAGAAGGATGCCACTAGAGTAGTTGAGCACCTCCCTTCAAAACATCATAAAAATGGAAGAAACCTAATGGTACCAACACTCTAGAGAGTAGTAGCTCAAGGAGGGTGACTGTAATACTCTACATTATTACTAACTTAAGGAGGCGACCAAATAGCATCTAGGGATTAAAGATTCATGGGTTCTACCAGTAAGATTCAAATGTAGGTGGTAGAGGTCATTGTTAACCATTTTAGAAATGTGTCAGAGCGACAGGGAGACCAAAAATAATCGTAGATACCCTGATCCTGATTGAGAAACTAAAAGAAAACAAAAGTCCCCCCCAAGACAACTACCTTTAAACCTGAACCATTTAGAACTCCAATAACCGTCCCCTAGTACCCACACCATCAAGCAGAGGCTGTCATAAGGATCATCTGAATTCGAAACTTTGGAAGACACCTTGACAAGCCATGAATGACACCGAGACCAGAAGAAATCTAAAGTAGATAGTCCATAATCAAAGAAGACCCAGTCTGGGAGCAACTACACCAGAAGTCGTGCCAATTCTAAGGTTAATGTCGTCAGATCGCCTGACTATAGTAACACCGACGTCAACAACACTCCCAGTCTTGTTATATAGGCAATGGCTAGAATCGCCGAATTGACATGTCCACTAATGCTTTAGAATGCAGATATCAAAAGGCGATGCTTACTTTCAATGACACATGCATTGTCATTAACACCATTAGCAACTATGTCGGCTTCTTATTGGTTGAGATTGCTGCTAATTGCCTGACATCAAAACATCATTACTGATAATGAGGGTAACACTCTCGTCAACACTGACACCGACAACAACAGTTTCTGATTGGCCGAAATCACCACCCAATGTCGGACTTTGAAATAGCCAAATGACGGCGAAAGCAATCATCATTGCCTCAACGATGATGTTAATAGACTTGACTTTAGTACCATCAGCTTTTTCCCTAGATTTCAAATATGAAGACACTCTTGCTGAAGCCAACAAAGGGTATGGTGTCGTTATGCATCTAACATGCTACCGCCTGAAAATCACGTCAGCCTCAAAATCAAGGGTTGCGTCTTATGTGTCCTGTAATCATAACGGCGCAACAAGAGTATCAGCGGCATTGAAGAAGCCAGTGATAGCATGGTAATTAAAAGCCTAGATTTTATCCCAGCTTTTGACGGAGATCAGAAAGGACGATGGTTTATAAATGATAGTAGACACCCTACTTCTAGGGATAAAAAAAATTTGAATCTAATACCCAGACTCTGTTAGACTAAACTTGAACCCTGCCAAACATGTGCCCACCTCAACCTCTTAGACTAAGACTCAACCTCATATACCTAAATTCCTTACATCCGCACATCGAGACCCCCTTAATCTCATCGACTCATATTTGCCACGTTTGATGGACCTCGAAGGATTCGTTGAAAAGTCATGCATCTGAACTGGTTCTGAACCGACACCAACTCCGGGTGCTGGGCCTAAGGGCCCGGCTTCAAGTACACCCCGCTCCTTTTTCCTTTCACATATCTCCTTTTTTGTTTTTCTATTTTAAAAACGTTTTTTCAAAATCTCCCCCTCTTTTGACCCTGATTTTGAAATCTTCTTCCGGAGTTTTCAATTCAATCATGTCGGGCCAGCTCTCCCGGCAATTCGAGTGAGGGAAGTTATGTGGCCTTCTCTCGCCCAGATTGTAATTTGATGGGACTCATTCCCCTATCGACCCCATCTCTGACGAGTTTGTGCCCGAAATCTAGGCATGGGCCTTGTTCTTTACCGAAATTTTCAAGCATAAATAATAATAATATATGTCGTGCCTTTTCCAAAGCTATCCAATATTAATGCTCAGTGGCTAGAGTAACCATTGTAATTGAAGGAGATGAAGAAGGTGATTTTTTATTCTAGGCAGAGACAAAGTCCCTAGACCAAACTGGTATGTTGTAGCCTTCTTTTAACATTTTCTAGTTATTCTTAAGGATGAGCTCTTCTCAATGTTTTAGGAAGTCTGCATTATGGGAAGGATGAATAAGGAGATGAACTTGACTTCCATTGCCTTTTTACCCAAAAAATATTGCAATGGAATCGCTACATGACATTAACCGATTAGTCTTCTTGGAAGTCTCTATGAGATCTTAGCAACATTTTGGGCATTGAAGCCCAAGGCAATGAAAATATTTCCCCATTCACAATAAGTCTTGTTAAAGATTGCTAAACCATGGATTTTTTAGTTGCATACAAAGATTCACTCTAAGAGTATAAAATGTCTTTTTAGGGATTCTAGAGGTATTAGACAGAGGGATCCTTTATCTCATGCCCCTTTTGCAAATGTGACCTAATTTATTAGTAAGATATTGGATGTGGTCAATGTAAAAGTGGGATGCAATAGTTTCATATCTGCAATACACAAACAGCACCATAATATTTAGTGATACCACAAAGTGGCAAATGTGCAATTTGTGGTTCTTCCTTCACTATTATGTGATGCTATCAAGGGTAAATATCAAAGACCAAATTAATGCTCTCTATATCCGGATTATAAAATGAGAAGATTGGTTATGGTTTGGCCAAGGAGGGGGGTTGGGCGTATGGAATTAGTATCACATCTACATCAAACAACACTTAAATATTTTTCGATACCACAAAGTAGCAAATATACAATTTATACCTCTTCATTCACTATTATGCGGTGCTATCAAAGGTAAATATCAATGACCACATTAATGCTCTCTATGTCCAGATTGCAACTTACCTGTCTATTATGTGTTTGTTGCACATTCCAGGTGGAATTGTGAAAAGCTTTCCGGGCCTCTCACAAGGAGGTTCTTGTGTAGGGGTATCTAGGAAAAAGATAGGTTCCATCATGTTTACTACAAAATATGTACCCAAAGATGGAATAGGCTTGAGTGTCTGAATGCTCAAACTTATGAATTTATTCTTGCTAACCAAAGGTGCTAGCAATGTCCAACAAAATTCAACCAACTTTGACAGGGAGTAATTGTTAATAAATATGGAGCTATCAAACTTTGGAGTAATTTGAATGGAACAATTTTCCAATTATTGTATCACCCAAACGTGAGGTATATTAAAAAATACAAGTGGATGCAATCCCTTAATTTTAGGGATTTATCTACTAAACTATAAAATGTATAAAAATACAAAATGACAACTACAATAGAAAGCAATATAAAATTTGAAATTCAAAACTTGAATTTCAATTAAAAAATTGTGGTAACTCTCAACACTCGCCTTCAAGTTGGAGCGTAAACATTATACCTATTTGCCTATGAGAAACTGAAATTCCTCTTTTCCAAGAGCTTTTGTGAATATATCGGCTCATTGAGAACCAGTTGCAACGTGAGTAGTATGAATGAGACGTCGTTGAGTTGTTTCGTAAACTAGATGATAATCAAGTTCAATGTGTTCTATTCGCTCATAGAAAACTAGATTGGCAGCAATATGTATGGATGATTTGTTGTCACAATAAAGCATCATGGGGCCATTATGAGAAGTGCCAAGATCAGACGAGGTATTTCAGCAACATAAGTTCACAAGATGCAATTGCCATGGAACGATACTCCGCTTCTGCAGATGATCGTCAAACTAACTATTGTTTCTTAGTTTTCCAACATATAAGATTATCTCCTAATATAGTGCAATAACCAGTAGTCGAGTGTTTGGTCATTGGGTAACTAGCTCAATTAGAGCCATAATAGGGAGAGAGTTGTAGACAACTATTAGCAAAAAGCATAATTCCTTGACAAGGTATCCCTTTTAAGTAATGAAGAATTCGAGCAGCAGCACCTAAGTGTGATTTTCGAGGTTGTTTATGAATTGACTGAGGATGTGCACAAGGTAGATAATGTCTAGCCTTGTAATTGTGAGGTGTATAAGTCTACCAATCAACCATCAATAAAGCGTGGGATCATCTAAAAGAGGTTCATCTTTGATATTCGATTTTAAATTTTGTTTCATAAGGAAAGCGAGAAATTTTACAGCCAAAAGACTCATGTCTTGCAGAATATCAAGGGTATATTTTCTTTGTGTGAGAAGGATCCCTTATTTGAAACGAAGAACCTCAATGCCAAGGAAGTATGCCAAAGGACCTAAATCCTTGACATGAAATCGATCATTGAGAAAAGTTTTGATAGTATGAATAAGATTAATATCATTGCCAATGGTCACAATATCTTCAACATAAACTAGGACATATGTGCATGAATTGCCAGTAATTTTGGTGAATAAAGAATAATCTGCCTTTGATTGAATATATCCTATTGATAGTAATGCATCAGAAAATTTGCCAAACCATTGCTTTAAACCATGTTTAAGTCTATAAAGGGAATTATTCAAAGGACAAACTTGGTGCTCTCCATTGTGCAAAAAAGCCTTTTTAATATCTAATTGGTCCAAAGACCAATTTTTAATAGAAGAAATTGTAAGAAGACAAAGAACAATTGTAAGCTTTACTACAGGAGCAAAAGTTTCATGATAATCGAGCCCCTCTCGCTGGTTATATCTTTTGGCGACCAATTGAACCTTGTAACGCTCAATAGACCCATCGGCTTTGTATTTTATCTTGTCAACCTATTTGCAACCAATGGGTCTTTTGCCTAGGGGTAGTTCAATTGAGGACCATGTATTATTGGCTTCCAATGCAATTATCTCTTTGTTCATGGCTTGTGTCCAATTAAGATCAATGGATGTTAGTTTGAAAGAAGTGGGTTCAATTGTGTTAGAAATAATGGCAACAAAAGTTTTGCAAGAGGCAAATAGTATGTCATAGGAAATGATAGAACTTAAAAGATAGTGAATATCTTGAACCGGTTGAGGAGAAGTTATAGCAGGTTGAGAATGCACAACGATGAAACAATCATGATCTTGTAAATATTTTAGAGGTTGGTGAGATCGGTTAGAACGTGGGGGGCCATTTGGAGGTGTAGGTGGTGATGAAGTCAGTGAGAGAAACATGACAGAGGTTGGAGATGAAGGTGACTACTCAACAATGTGGGATGAATCAACTGGGTGTGGTAATGTTATGTTGGTAGGAATGTTTGGTAATGGATGTGGGAGAACAATGTTTAATGGGTTTGGGGATGATGAAGACACAGAAAATGGGAAGCAATGCTATGAAAAATGACATCTCTACTGATAAAAACTTTGCAACTGTCAAGGTCATATAAACCATGAGGGTAACCAATGAATATGCATTAGCATGACCTGGTGTCAAATTTGTGTTGGTGATGTATGTTTTATGCATAGAAAAGGCAGTCAAATACCATTAATTGTTTATATGATGGAGGGGAAACGGAAAGAGTGTCATGTGGGCTTTAGCCATTTAGAATAAGGGTAGGTAAGTGATTGATAAGATATGCTATTGTAAGAATGCAATCTCCCAAAAAGAAAAACGTAATTAACCCGAAAATGTCAAGGAGGTAATGGTATTTACTTTCAGGAATGTTATTTTTTTAGATTGTTGCAGTACAAGAGTGCTGATGAAACACATCATTTATTTGAAAAATATGTTACATATTTTTAGAGAAAAACTCAATTCTATTATCTGTTAGAATGGACTGAATTGAGCAATGAAATTGTGTTTTCACCAAGGCAAAAAACAATTTTAAATATTGATTTGTTTCGGATTTGTGCCGCATTAGAAAAATCGAAGTTCTACGACTAAAATCATCAACCAAAGTCAAAACATAATGTGTTCCTCAACGAGATGGAGTGGCATAACTACCCCATATATCATAATGAATTAATTAAAAAAGAGCATTAATAGAAGTCAAACTATTAGAAAAAGAAAGTCGTGACTATTTTGCCCTTTATGATAATGACAATTATTAGAGAAAACAATGTCTTTGTTTTTTAATAAGAGAATGTAAACGAGCAAGAGAATGATGACCTAGCGCCAATGCCATAAATCCATGGGGTTCAAACTGTGAATTAGGGATGCAAAGACATCTTTGGGTAGATAAATGATATAAAGGCCAGTGTGCTCCCTAGCCACTCCAATCGTCCTCCTCAATAACCAGTCCTAAAAATACAATGGTCGAAAAAACAGATTATTGAGCATTGTAAATCAGAGGTAATCTTTTGTATTAAAAGTAAATTGTATTATAAGGATGATACACATAAAGCAGTGTGCAAAGTTATTTATTTTGAAAGAATCATTGTACCAATATAAAGAACAAGTGCAAAATTACCATTTGGCAGTTTCACAGGGTTAGTAGGTGATGAAGGTTCTATAGATGAAAGAAAAGATGGAGAACAAACAATGTGGTCAATGGCACCACTGTCTATGATCCTTGTATCATTGAATGAAGAAAAGGTTGAGCAATAGAGATTATTTGCGAGATTGGCCAAGTGACTTGAATTACGTACCTGTAGCAATTGCAAAAGTTGACGGTGTTGGTCGGCTGTAAATTGAGGGGCTATTGTGGATGTAAGTTGGCTAATGGAAGGAACTGCAGTGGTTTCAACATTGAAGGCACGTGGCTTATTTTGTTTGTTTGGATAGCCCACGAGTTTAACATCAGCCCTTTGTGTGGCCATCTTTGCGACAGTAATCACAATACAATAAGGGACTGAGACTGGACCAATTATAGTTTAACATCAGCCCTTTGTCTTCTTTTGGGTATTATTATAGTTTGCAGCGCATGAGATTGGACCATAGCAAAGGTCGTAGCTTCTGGTGAAGGTATATGTAAATTGATCTCACGTTTCATTCTTCTTGAAGAATAAGGAAGTAGGCTTTGGCAACAATTGGTAGTGGATCGAGGAGTAAAATATTACTCCACACAACGCTGTAAGACTCATTAAGAAGTCACTATTGTTGGATATAACTGTTGAGATTTTTAAGTGCCCCACAACAACATGGAGTAAAAGAAGTGAGAGAGGCTAACTCATCCCATTTTTCTTTTAATTGAGTGAAGTAAGACAATGAGAGTTGCTCATATTAGAAGGTGGCTAAAAATTTCTTGATTTGGTAAAGTTGTGGGGCGTTGCTAGCTGAAAAACAATTTCGTAGGTCAGTCCACACTTCATGCGTTGTGGAGGCAAACACAACACTCTCTGCAAGATCTTTGGACAAGGCATTAAGAAGTCAAGACAAAATCATATCATTACATCTCTCCCAAATGAAAAAAGATGAACAAGAAGGCTCTAGTTTAGGTATAGTGCCATCAATGAAGGCCAACTTGTTTTTGGCACTTAGGGCCGTGCGCATGGCACGAGCACAAGTAGAATAATTCTCCCCTACCCCTGTAAGGGGATACGAAACAAGAACAGTCCTCGGACTGCCGGAATGATGTAAAAAAAAAGGGATTAATTTGCATTTGAAGAATCCGTAGCAGTATTGTTATTGATATCAGTCATGGCTCATAAAGCTTTGAAGAAAGAGAAAGTGCAACCGTGTGGAGTCTATATCTAATTTGTAGGTTGTGTGATATCATGTCACACCAAAACAAATAAATAGAGATCCCGGCTTAAAATAAAATGCAGCAACAGCCAAAAAAAAAAAAAAGCAGCCAGGAAAAATCGTCCAAAAAATTTGCGGTAATATTAAGAGGGAACAAAGAACTGTGACCAAAACGCAACTAAAACAATTAGAGGGAAAGAGCTGCAAACGTGAAAGCCACATGGACATGCAAAATCAACTTACTATTTGCACGAGGTGGAAAGGATGCAAAATTTGATATGCAATGGAGATATTGGGAGATGCAAAACCAAATTTGACTATTTGCATGGAAAGGATGCAAAAGTTGAGATGCAACAAAGATATGCGAACTCTCTTTGCACGAGAGAGATGATGGTTATAAAAAAAAAAAAAAAGAGAGGAAGAAGAAAGAAAACCAACCTCAAGAACTTCTAGATCAAGGTGAGTGCACAATGGAATTAGCTTTTTGAGAAGGTGCTCTGATACAATATCAAACCTTGGAGCAATTTAAATGGAACAATTTTCCAATGATTGTATTACCCAAATGTGGAGTATATGTAAAAGAATACAAGAGGCAATCCCTTAATTTTAGGGATTTATCTAAGTTTATCCTACTAAACTATAAACTACTAAGTGTACAACATACAAAATCTCAACTAAAATAAAAAGCAATATAAAATTTAAAATTCAACATTTGAATTTCAATCCTAAAAATTGTGGAAACCCCTAACCGGAACTGCGTCCGGCCGGCCACCTTGTAAGTGCTCTATGGACAAATTAGAAAGCCTCCACCATTGTTTCTTCCAAGACTATCTTCTTAAACTACAGTCGAATGAGTGTTGGTAATGGTGGTGGCTCAACGAGATTTCAGATAGACAAATGGTTAGGCTGTCGACTGCTATGTGTGAATATCCCTAGACTCTAAAAGGCCAGGCCATTAAGTCAGCAGAGCCATAGTGAATGAGCTCGTAATAGGAGGCGGCTCTCAGATTACTAGGTCAGTTGAATTCAGAGAAAGGACATTCCGCTAACAGGAGAGACTGTAAAACTTCTAGCAGGCCAGGAGAATTCTACGTGGGAGCCAGAATTTCCGGTCAATTCGTCTTATAGACTCATAGCCCGCTGCATTTCACTTGCGGCCTCCTCATCGTGCCCCTCGAAATATAGGCCTTTGCTTGGCTGATTGTCCTCAACAAGCACCTCACTGTGAATCACTTCAAAAATGAGGTCGCCCAATACCTAATGTTCTTCTTTGCAGGTCAGTGAATCACCTTCTATTCCCCTACTCACAACTTAAGCTTACAATCATAAACCGGGATTGATGCCAAATAAATTTAAAGGACATAACTCAGCTGATTTTCAGTCCACATTTAGGAAAGGAAGCCTACTGAAGAACCATCGACCAACTACATGGATCCCGAATGATATCCTCGAATTGCCCTTCAATATGCAGTGATGCCTCTGGTTTCTCTGGAAGGCAATCGATGGCATTTGAGACAAACTCCACTCTCGACAACTTGAACTTTCACAATCGTATAGAGAAACCAATCAAGAGGTTGACATATTAACAAGGTTGTGGTGACATGGCTTCAGTTTTGTGAGGCTAATATAAAGGAAAAGGTTTCAATACTTTTCCCTATAGCATAGAAGTTCTATGCTTCTCCTACCACCCAGCCGTTCAATTTTGATCAAGAGAGCCACTCACCGTTTGATCTTAGATCCAACATCTCAAAGTATTTATTTTTAGCTTTTTTTATACAAATTTTATAAATATGAAAGTTGGTACGTGCCATCTTCTATTGGGGCGCACCTATAAAAAATATTAAAAATAATTTTTCGATAAAAAATAATAGTCAAAATACTCTTGAAACTTTTAGGGGTATTTTGGTCATTTTATGTTATTAAATTTTTTTTATATATTTTTCACCAATGCGAGTTTAATAGAGGAACGTATGTACAAAATTTGGTGTCAAAATAGTTTATAGAAACAAATTAAAAATAAAATAGTGTAGAGATGTGACATTGGGATTGAGGCAATCTTAGCCCACCATTTAGAATGGTTGGTTGGATAAGGAGAAGTATATAAGTTTTATGCTGTAGGAGAAGCATAGAAAGCTTGCTCTAATATAAATAAGAGAAAAACATTTATATTAAGGTTGACGCTTTAAATTGTAGACTTAAGGTGCACCTCTAAAATCCTTCGAAATACGTTTTTTTCATGTTGAAAAAATATCTAATTGGTCATCTCTACATCGAGATGAATAGAAAAATAAAAGAGATTTCAAGTCTTAAAAATAGTTCATCTTGCAACACATTACCTGGACCAATTGTTTTCAAAAAATTTATGTATTTATAAATCTGCTTGATTTGAACCATTTTAGAGTTCAAAATTTTATCATTGGATAAAAAAATTAAATTTTTGCAACATCCTAAGCCTTTTTTAACACTCTAAATTGTGTCTCGTGACAGATTAGGGATGCACCTTAATTTGATTGCTCAAAGTTGCAGCAAACGACACCCTAATAAGAATCACCTTAATTTGATTGCTCAAAGTTGCAGCAAACTACACCCTAATAAGAACTAACTTTTTTGTAAGGATGATCTGTCATTTGATTGCTCAAAGTTGCAGCAAACTACACCCTAATAAGAATAACTTTTTTTGTAAGGATGATCTGTCTACATTGATTTTCTGTATTAATGTACGGTCAGTAACACTCTGATAAGAGAAAGAAAAACAAATCCTGGATCACTTTATAATATGAAGCATTGGTCATTGTACACATTAATAAGCATGCTTTACTGCTCTTTTTATGCACTAGGAGGCATGCTTTAAACTGCAACATTTGTAAAGAATGATAGATCTCGGAATCTGCACTTAAAAAGCAATCCGTTGAATGGACAATGGATAAAAAAGGATAAGGATAACAATTCGATTCTTCAAAACGAATTAAAAGTATTCTGAAGTGTTTTTGGGTCCTTAATCCATGAAAAGATTTAAGAACTTTGGAGACACGTTTGCACTGCTGCTACTGCTATATCTGTCCTCAATCCATGAAAAGATTTAAGAACTTTGGAGACACAGGTTTGCACTGCAGCTACAGCTCTATCATTGAGATATGTCCGACTCATAATCTCAAAGTTTTTTCCCAACGAATTAGAATCCGTTATATGAATTCCGGTCTATCATTCTACTATATTAATGATACCCTCAGGCTATAAATTCCTGTATCTTTTCTCAATACTTCCAATCATATATTTTTTGGACCCATCCCTTGCGTCCTTTTAATCTTCCACATAGACTAACTTTCACCACCTAACCAGTGCTAGATTGGGTCTACACCACATATACCTACACCTAAATTTTCCAAAAACAAAATAACCCATTCAAGTTCTCCATGAAAGATACAACATAATCAATTCAAGTTCTCCATCTAAAATCTAGTCTATCTCATCTTATCATCTATTGGTGCCACACTTAAATTTTTCCAATACATAATAACCAATTCAAGATCTCTATGAAAGATAGTAAAATGAGAACCACAAAATGGCCCTCCAATGAATTGAAACTCCCCAAAACCTTCTTTTTGGCATCGCTTTGAAACTCCCCAAAACCTTCTTTTCGGCTTCGCATTTTGGTTGTAAAGAACTAGGAGATCTTTTTGGTTGTAAAAAATCAAGAGAACACAATGGTTAATGACGAAAACGAAATCTTTTGCCTTTCCCATGAAAGTTTTTGTATAACTACGCTTATATACGTATACATAATTTTATATGAATGAAAAAAAAGAGTTAGCTGACAACAAAAAAAGAACAGATGAACGCCCTGAATAAATAGGAAGTCATTTTCTGAGAATGAATCAAAACAAAGGGAACGCACACACCAGCCTTCTGAATCCAATATGGCTAAGTAAATCGTTTCCCAAACCCAAAAGGCAGCACAAGCAGCATTAGTTGTTTGCAATACAATAAAAATGGTAACTACAGACCTCAAAATCAAACAAGAGTCCCTCACTTAACTTAGCACTCATGGTGTTGACCACCTTCTCCCACCGATGACTTCTCTCTCTCCCTCTTGCTCGATGACACCTTCCCATTCATCTGCTCCTCTGACTCTCTACGATGCTGATGTCAGTGGCGGTGGTGATCATGGTGGTGGCGATGATGATGGCGGTAACACCTCTTACTACCACGTCCACCACCTTTACCCAACTCTTCGTTGTTATCATCTGATGATTTGCCCGATGAAAAATTATCCTCACTACCAGAATCCAATGATCTTGAGCTTGCCCTATGGTGGTGCGCCTTCACATGCCTCTTTCTCTTCCTCCGACTTTCTGACTGGCTCCCAGATTCCTCACTGCTTGTCACCTCATTCGAGCTCGTGTGAGTGCCCCTCCTATTGAGCCTTTGACCATGCTTTCGAGTGTGCCGCTTGTGACCCTCTCTCCGAATACTTTTCCCGGCTCCCTCACTATCAGTTTCCTCACCCGGTTCTAATGAAGCCTTCCTCTTGTGGGTCTTTCTCCTAGTAAGCTTTCCTGTACCTTCACTATCGGATTCATAATCTGATTCTGATGAAGTCTTTCTCTTGTGGGTCCTCCTTGATCTCTTTCTGGTGCCTTCGCCATCAGATCCTTGATCTGATTCTGATGAGGTCCTTCTCTTATGGATCTTTCTCCTTGACCTTTTCCTGGTGCCTTCGCTATCAGATTCGGACGAGGCCTTCCTCTTGTGGTTCCTTCTCCTCGACCTTTTCCCATCACTCTCACTATCAGATTCATAATCGGATTCTGATGAGGTTTTCCTCTTGTGCTTGTTGGCTGCTCTCTGCCTCCTCTCTTCTCTCTCCTTGGCCTCAGCATCAGCTTTGGCCTTGGCAGCGGCCTCAAGCCTCTGCTCCCACTTCATGGGGGCCTCCATCCTCTCAAGGACCTTCTTCTTCTTCTCCTCGACCAGCTGCATGAACTTCTTGCTGTCCATTTGGGGACAAAAACCAGCTCAATAACTGCATTTTTGTAAGATGATACCCGGAAGTGCATCTCACAGAAGAGAAGAAACAATGTTAGTTCCTCCTACATTTCATACAAATGTAAGCCACAAACCAAAATTATAATAACATGAATTTATCAACATGACAGGAGTATGAAGTGCTCATTAAGCAACAGAAGAAAGAACCAGTGTATGAGAACAACACTTACTTCCTCTTCCAGATAAGTGCCCAACAAGAAGTTGTATGCAGACAATGTCAGGTACTACATGAGTCCTGATCCTATTACATGGTTCTAGTGATAACAGTGCCAAGAACAAATGCATTCACAGGAATAGATAGTAAGGAAATAATCAATTTATAAACAAATGCATTCACATGAATAGATAGTAAGGAAATAAGGAAATAAGGAAATAATCAATTTATAAACATTATAAAACCATTTGAAAAACATTAATAACTTTATAACAATCACTAGATGCCATCTGCCATCAGATGAGAAATTATTAGTTAGCTATTAACTAGAACCTGATGAATGAGATCCTTGTTGGATTTGGACAACGAAAGATAGCTCACTGTGCCCAGCCATATTGTTGATGGGAACCATTGAAAGTCCAACTTGTGGACACCCATATTAATTCAGAAAGGACTTGAATGGATTATCAGTCTGACAAGGCCAGACAGTCTCTAAAATTTCATAGACTCAGCAATGCCAATCAAATAGGACCCCATTGATTTAGAATATCATGATCTACAAACCTCAGCCAGCTGAGACAAACCAGTCCACACTGTACTCAAGATGGAAGTAGGAACTAGGTTTAATGATCAAATCCAAACTTTGTAGGCATATTCAAATACATCAACAGTGGTCCACTGAGTCAACAAAAAATCAATTTGAGTTGTAGATCAGATGCCAATAGATGAAGCTCAAGTGATGCAGCTGCTCAAAATTCAGATCAATTTGATTTTTTGTTAGTTTTTATTTTAATGTTCCACTTCCAAATTGATTACTACTTCTGGTATTGAACTGTGAAAGATGATTATATTTATCCATTTACAGTTAATCCTTGTTGTTTCAGTTCCCCAATGGAACAAACCAAAAAAAGAAAAATATCTAATCCCACAAAGATGGAGAAAAGGACCAAAAAGTTTTATTAACACAAGTCCCAGCATGCAATCCTCAGTTTTTAGGATAGCCATACGAAGTACCTACACTGACATAGGTCGGCCAAAAGAGAACCGACTACCGAATTGGAACTTGGCATTTGCCATCTTTCCAAAGGTGGCACCAATGTTCAAAACAGTAATCAAAAAATATCCGGTCAACTAGAGACTTGCCAAAGTAGGATCAGATTGGGAGCCCTATGTCTGCCCTTGTTATACTCACAGACTCAGTTTGAGTTAGGATGAAGCGGACCTGGACGAGCCCAAGTCATTGTTTACAAACACCGTTCTGAATAGTGGTGTAAAGGTTTGGAGCAGGAGGGCCCAAGGCCCAAATCAGGTGGTAGCATCCTCTATATCAGGGTTTAAATGAGCAAAGAAAATAATATTAAATTAATTTAAATATTACAGGCAATTCTTTGAAAAAAAAAAGGATACATTGAGATTTGGATTGCCTGCTTTCTCCAAATTGTAAAGAAAAGCATATATTGCCATTATAAAAAGCATATATTGCCATTATATGGCAATAACCCTCAAAATCTCAGATATTTGACCGTATCTGGAGATTTTGACTATACATATCACACCATTCAATATTGGGTAAAGATTGGATCAGGTAAGACATGATTAATTTAAATCAACCACTATAGCCTACTTTTAACAATTTTGAACCATGGATTGCACAAAGTTACCATCCGAGCTACTTTTAACACGAGGAAAGCGTCTTATGATATGTCAAAGGAGAGAAGGGAAAAAAAATTCCAGAAGCCAAAACATGCTTACAATGTATTGAATAGTTAGTGCTTTCATATATTACAACCATTTTGACTAGGGTATTTCCTCCATCAGTTCTCCCTAACGTAGAAAACCCTTTGTATCTTCCCCAATCATGTCCTACTTTTTCCTAGCATTTTTTCGAATTTATTATTTTTTATAAATATATTTTTCGATCTTTATTCATTAAGCATCTCCAACAATAAGCTGAACTAAATGACACGCGACGCATTCATAATTCACTAAGCATGCTAAGGCTGCCAACCAATATCCATGCATAAGAAAGGAAACTCACCTAACCATCACACCAAGTACAAAAAGGAAATAAGAAGTTTCAAGATATACTACTTAAAGACAAGTATCAGAAAGATGAATATGTGATATAAACCTGCTTGTAGTAAGTCTTCCTATCGCTTTCACAAAAACTAATAAGTAATTTCTTTTTTCTAGTACTAAGCACATCTCAATGCATTGATCAGTTCCCTATGAGGCCCTGTATTTTTTTAGCAAATGACATTGATTGGGATAAACCCCAAACTTGATATCAAGTGTTATCTTTAACAAATATCTTTTTTTGGCCATATGAATTTCCAAGGAAGTATTTATTTTTAGACAAGCAAACTTTTTAATGGACTAAGTCACAAATAAATTCTCTTTTTATGGGTAATTAGATATCCTTAGAGTCTAGCTTCTATTTGGAAGTTGAATAGCAAAACATTTCCTTGTGTTCTTAGTAACGCCTGGCTGTATTCCTAATCAAACATAAAATGAAGGACATCAATTGTACTCTTCTTTCACAAGTTATGATGACATGACAGGTACCAATGGGTATGAAAAATATATCACATCATATAACTAAATAAAATGATGCCACATGACAGAAAGCTCCATATCACAATATCTCACCACTTATATAAAAACTCACGAATTACAGTTGAAACCAGACATAAATAAAACAATCAAACGAAAGGACGAGGGAAAGAGGGTGTCAAGTTAAGAACACCATATGTTTTCTTCTTACAAGTTTTTAGTTTCATTTTTAAGTATTAATCATTTATACTCATGATGAAGGAAGAGAAAGATTGCTGAAACAATATTACGCAATAAGAACCCTTCAATTTCTTACCTTATGCAAAATGTCACCACAGATCGGTCTATCAGCCCAATAACAGCACTCCCCCTTCCTTCTCGATGCAACTCTAAAGAGAAATAAAATGAATTAAAATACAATAAACATCACAGGGGAAATAAAAAGAAAAGAACTCTATCTCAGCAACTCAAAATGGAGTATAGCGGAAACAAATGCAAACATAAATATAAATGACTGAAGCAAGTTAAACGATATAAAGATCATGAGGAGACTAACACAATAGAACTATAATATCATGGAAAAACACCAGAAACTAACTAGCACGAGAAAGCAAAAATAAAAAAAACAGGTACGAAGGCTAATATCTTTGCTAATAGAAAAACTCTAGTAACCAATCTAGCAAAATAAATCTTTCATAGTGGTACATCTCTCCTGAGGCAGAAGTGGACAACCCAAAGAAGAAAAAGAAAACCCTCAGCACAATGCCATTTCTGAATCCAGTCAATTTATCAAGAAAATGTCACTTCTGAATTCAAATTGGAAAAGGAAATCAAAAGAATGCAGAAAACCAAAGGACGCAAAATCTTGAAAACAAAACCATTTAGGGATCCATACCACCAAAGAAGTTCAAAAGGGGAAAAATGAGAACGGAACCCTACAACATGACAATCATGCCCAAGATTAATGGCAAATAAACCCTAATACGCAGAAAAGAAATTATTAGAAAACAATCCTAGAACACTGAATCAGATACATAAATAAATCAAGCACAAATACAGCGCACAGAATTCCTCGAGAAAATAACCCACAGAGTGGAAAAACCAAAAGTACAATGCAAACCCTAAAATCTGATTTATGTAAACAATAAAAAACGGTAAACCTTAGAGCTCCCAGCAACAAATAGAGAGAGAGAGAGAGAGACTTGAGTGGAGAGAAGGAAAGAGAGAAGAAGATCCGCGTCCAACTCCTTTTCGACCAGCGAATTTCTTCCCAACGTTCGCATCCCTAACCTGTTTTTATAGTGGTAATTCAAGTCGCTAAACTTCTGCGCCTTCTTTTATAAAAAATATGTCTCAAGTGTCCCTTTCCTCTCGAAATTCCCAACACCTCTGCTGCCACCGATTTTCCTCCGTTTGATCCGTGACTCAGCACAGTCCAGAATCGTTGTTTCAAAATCAAACTGGACCCGCCAAGGTCCGATACTGACTAATCGCAAATCGGCAGGTTGACCAGCCTAATCAATGAAGTTCTAGATGGTTAAGAAAGAGTTTATAAAAAAATCAATTATAAAAAATTTGAAAGGATATGGAAAGTATATTCAAAACATGATTAAACAAAATACATCCAAATAAAATTTAAAATGAGTAAAAAAAAAAAAAAGAGTAAGGTTTTAAAAAATTGATTTGTGCCTAAGGGTAATTTAATTTTTAAAAATATAAAAATAAGTATTGATGGCCAAATCACTTGCTGATCTTTATCAAAATGATGAAAAACAGTAAAAAACACATTTCAAACAAATCCCTTATTTTTTAGAAATTTATGTATTTTTTTTAATTTTTTTAAAATACTCAATCAGATCAACGAAACTGATCAAAACTCGAACTGGCCAGTGACCGATTCCAATCTAACCAGGTGGTTTCGATTTGAACCACCCCTTTTTGCAAACACATCCTTCCTTTGTAAATTTATTCTCTCGAGATGGATCAGTTGTAAAACCCGTTTCACATGATTAGAGACGCCACAAATGCTATGAATCATTTAAATCGTGTTTTAGGGCTCGGTAATTTCCAATCTGGATCATCGATCTGAACTGAAATCAATCGTGACCGAACTAGTTTCTGTTGGGTTTATGTGGCCTTTAAAGGCCTTGTGAGTGCTTGTAAAATGAAATGATAAAATAGAACATGAGCTCAGTGGGAGTGTGGTCCCTCGTAGAACATACTAAGCAAACGATGGTTTGCTGATACCGATATGTGCTTAACGATCTAGGCCAGTCGGTTGCGAAAAATCCATGTTACCTGGGCATAAAAAACAAACCGATGAGGGTTTATGGGTTAGCCCTTGATGAGGTTGGAGAACATGCTCGGATGAGTGAGTCGAGGGACTGTGTGCCCCTTGTGTGTGATGGTGGCCTACAGAGACAAGGGCCAAAACCTCATCCATATACCATCACACGGCATGCATATCGATAGATCGTTCGAAAAAACCAGAAATCCACCTTTTAGAGTGAAGCGTATGCATGTACAAGAAATACCCCTATGCGTCATAGAGCTATGGTAGCATAAGGTCTTGGTGACCTTGACTTGTCTCCAAGGGAAGATCTGTAATTTACAAACTGGGACTGCGACCCATTGGCTCATACGTCAGACTTTGGTGACCCGCTAATGAGCTCCTACTTGGACTGTGGGTCATGGGAAACACTAGGTCGGTTCGATAAGGCAAGTGTGGTCTGTAGTCCACAGTTGAAGGTGAAGTGCCCCATGATTGCTGATTAAAATTCCTTAACCATATGGATCCATTTCCCATCAAGTTAATTTAATTATGTTTGTCTTATTATAGAAATTATTTTAGAATTATTATTTAAATTTTTATGAGTCATTTGATATTTTATTTATAACTTTTTTGGACTTATAAAAATAAAGATATTGATTTTAAAAAATTATAAAATTCAAATAATGTCTTAGAATTTTTTTAAATAATTTAAAATTATATAAAATATCATGGAGGGGCCCATAGTGCACATGGGCCCACCATTTGTCAAGTAAGTGGGCCCCACATGTGCCACACATGGGTGGCACGCCCCATCAATTAGATTCTTTCTTGGAGTTTAAGTTATTTCATGTTTTGGTAATATTATGTTATGACATGTAGTCAAATAAGATATGGAATATTTTGACCATATATTGACCAAATATTGAAAGTATATATTAACTTGATATATCTTTAGAATATTTTGTGAAAGATTATAGAATACATAATATTTTAATTAGATTTAATTTATCTAATTTCTATTGATGGGAAAATGGTTAAAGAAATGGGGATAATGGTCTATGCACCTTCCATAATGTTGATGTCCCATCTATGGAATGGATGGTTCAGATCTCTCACCCCACAAAACACCTTTGATCGACGGTCTATGTTTAATCTCACAAGAAGAGGCAAGTCAAGAAAAACTCTAAGAAACCCTACTCTTTTTCAAGCTTATAAAAAATGGATTGTCTCTACCCAAAATCTCTACACCTTATTTTCCTATCTCGCTTAAGAAAATTTCTCTCTCTCATGTTTCATCTCTCTCTCCCACATTGTGAAAGAACCTAAGGGTTTAGGTTATGGAGTTCTTCTCTCTCATATCTCTCAAATATGGATTTATGGCTAAGGGTTTTAGGGTTTCAAAAAGAGAATTCATCTCTCTCAAACTAGGTTGCTAAGAGAATTCACCTAGGATTTGAGTTTGTGATCAAAGGAGTTCATGTTCCATTGGTGTGGCTTGGTTGAAATTTGTTTTCCTGATTCGAGATTGAAGCTAGACCGTTGATCCCGAGCCATCGGATGGTGGTGACTCGGTGTGGGGTGTAATACACCCGGTTGAGGTAATCTTCAACACTCTTCATTTTGTTTCTTGCAATCTTATCTTTTATTCTCAAGCATAGTGCATAGTTGTTTCAATGGTATCAAGTTGTTAAGATCTTGGTTTTATTGTTATGTTGATTTTATTTTGAAATTTATCTTATTATAATAAAAAGCATATGTAAGTGATCTTTTGCCCAAAGAAAGGCGTGAAGAAAAAAAAAAAAAAAATTGTATTCTCCGATAAAAGATCACGTAGGTCTTTCTTTCAGTTTTGAGATGGTATGTGTCTCTACCTGATTCCCCTGAAAACTCTTATATATATATATATATATATATATATATATGATAATCTAAACTTCACAACCCTTCAAATTACAAAGGTTCAAGATAGAAAGAGTTGTAAAGTGTTGATTTATTAATTTTATAGTCTATTTTTTTAAAAAATTTACTTTTATAAGGCAATTTTGTAAATATTACTATAGGACTTTATATATATATATATATATATATATATATATTTATATATATAACACTTTTTTTTATGAGCAATTTATATAACTCTAGGCTGAATTTGAAATATCCATCACTTTTTTCACATCCTAGAAAATTATGCGATAGTACCATACTTTGAAGACCTTGAAGACTTGTATAAGAAAAATAGGGACATCATGTTTTAACATATTAAAAGAAGCACAATTTGTCATTTATATTAACAATGAAATGTGTTTTGTGCTTCAAGGGACACACTTGCACATAAGCATTCTCTCCCGCTGATATATCCCATCTTAAAGTGAATGTGGTCACAACCTAAAATATATGGTGTTAAAAATACATAAAAAAACATTATTTTTGTCCACATTCACAACCTAAAATATATGGTGTTAAAAATACATAAAAAAACATTATTTTTGTCTTAAAAGTAATTTATTTTTAAATTCATGTTATATGGTGTTAAAAATACATAAAAAAACATTATTTTTGTCTTAAAATTAATTTATTTTTAAATTCATGTTCACCATCGTGGAGATTCTCCATCTCTAATTTTTTGAATCCAAAATCCATTTCTAATATGGATTTTGGATAGAGAACTTATATAAATAAATTAGTAAGTAGACTCATCGAAACCTTATCCTATTAGCACTTATTCACTACTTATATATTGTGTAAAACTATTAGCATGAATTTTTGAATTATTTAATAATTCAATATAGGCAATATAGAAATTGGTCAAAAACTATTTTTAATAGAAAATTTGAATGGTATGGCAACATTAATTATTTATACAAATTTTTAGATTTCTTAAAAATAAAGAAATTATTAATAAATGTGATTGAAAATCATTAAGGCTTCAAAATCTGATAGAACAAAAGATTTAAACTTGCATTCTTTTTATATTACCCAAAGGATTTCCTACTCTGGTAGGAGTATACAATCCATTTACTCCCTCTGGTATAACGCATGCTAGGAATACCTTTTAGATCTTGAATTTTGGGGATGTAAAATTTCAATGCATAAACTAACCTCAGTAAAAAAAATTCTGAACTAAACTCTCTATATACTAGAAAAAATAATGCCCCAAGATTGATAGAGACCATCCAATTTTGAAGATCTAGATGTAAGTTCCACGAAACTCCAAATTCAAATTTTTTCTTTTGTAAATAATCATCAAGTATTTTTTATGTGGTTTACAAAATTTTAAACTAAAATAGTCTTTCTAAATAGGTGTTTTGCGTGAAGGAGTAGATGCATAGTATGCTCCTGCGGGAGTATAGTCTATGTGCTCTTTATATTTAATTTACCATATTATACCATTAGCTTTAAGAAATCACAATGCAAAGATTTTGGAAATTCATCATACTTAATGTTTAGAAGCATAAAAAAAATACTAAAAAAGAATAGATCTAGTCAAGCAATTAAAAAAAGTAGAGATTACAGTTTCAAATTTCCTAATTTGGCAGAAAAGTCAGCATAATTTACAAAACAATATAAAAATTTGTCAAGATAAACTTGGAAATTGGTTATAAACTATTTCCAGTCAAGGAAAATTTTGTAGGGAAATATATGACTTTTTTATATTTTGAAAGTTCTTAAAAGAAAGAAAATGAGTTGTAAATGAAATTTAAAAAGAGCTTCGAGTTCAAAATTTAGAAATATACAACATTTTAATACTGGACTATGATTTTAGTAGCGAAGATAGCATACTTTGCTTTAGACATTGTAAAATACATAATTTAAATTGCGTGAGTTTTTATTCACGATATTGGTAAAAATATCAATCAAGTAATACAGTCATGGATAGTATGCACCATTGACATTTATTTTTCATAACATTTTTAAAAAAACTTGAAAAAGGAAAAAAAATTCATAATTGAAGTGTTTAGGGGCGTTTTGAAGAGAAATGAAATCATCGAGGGCTCGTTGCTATGGTTGTGGACTTACAACAAATAAACCCAAAAACTGGAACATATAAAACAACACACAGAAAAGAAAGGAATTGATACAGTTTCTACGAGGGAAATATAATTTGAATCTAGAAATCAACACTAAATTTTAATCCATAGTTACACACTCCATAATAAAATTAACAGTAACATTTCCAAAGGTGAAGAACCAAACACTAATCTAATGTTCACCAAAATACTCAGCATGAAAAGAGACGGGGATAATGAGGTACACCCCTCTTAAGGACGGGAACAAGGCATCAGCCAAGGTTTTAAAAAATGCATCTATGATTCGGATTGTAGGTTCCGATCCCAAACACCAATTTTTTAAACCCTGCTCATAGGTTTGTCTTGAAGGGCAGCCCGGCGGCTTAGAGCCACAACTGCGCCTGTCGGAACTCAGCTATGGTGGACCTCCACACCGCCTCTCTCTTCACCTCCTCATCCACCTTCAACCCTCACCACCTCACCCTTCCATTCGTGTCCGCCCCCGGCCCCTAATTCTTGTGCTCCACACACTTGACTATGACTGTATCTTGGATCGGCTCCGTACCTCATGGATGCCACCCTTCCTTGCTCACGACATCTCCCAAATTGTTGGGTTATTAGGGAAGAGAACCCCAAAACTCTAAGAATTATTGGCGGTGTCGTAAGATTGAGGATCACGGAGTGGAGGATTTTCCTGAATAATAAGAACTCTCTGTATATGTCTCTCTATGGCCATGAAAGGCCTAGTTATAGAGGGATGGAGGAAGCCGTTCTCCAAAGTTCGGCTTTCTCCTGAAGACTTTGAGAAACGTGACCCTGTAATCATATGAGATGGGTGGTTATTTTCTACCCGTTAGATAGCGTCACTTTCTCTCTCTAAGAAGCCTCCCTATTTTAGTGATAAACATAATCTTTATGATAAAATAAAGAGATAATATTTGAGGGCCTCATGACCACCTATACGTGCCAACATTCTCCCACTTCACCATGAGGGCCAGGTAAATTGAAATAATATCACTTAGTGATTTAACATTTATGAGCATGTCTTTGCCATGAGGCTTTTCACGCTAATGCGGTTATACATCTCATAACAAAAAATATCTAAAGTCATATCATGGGTTTTTCACACTAATGCAGTTTTTCCTCTCATGACCAAGACATCAAAAATATCCCATTTGGGATTTCTTGACTTAAATATTTCTAGGTCCCATCAAAGCTACATGCTTTGATAGTATTTCTTCACCCATTCCCTTTGTTAAAGGGTTTGCAATCATATCTGAATATGGCAAATAACTTACAGTTATTTCATTATTTTCAATAATATCGTACATATAGTGATAATCAATTTCAATGTGCTTACCCTTGGAACTATAAGCTCCATTTCTAATTGATGAAATAGCAGTCTGATTATCACAAAAAATTTAACAGGTCCGTCGACTATATCCAGCTTCAAATCATTTATGAAGCGTTTAATCCAGATGGTATAAGTTAAGCTATAATACAAGCAAATTACTCGGCTTCCATAGTATACAGAGCTACACAACCTTATTTCTTGCTAGACCAAGAAACACATCTACCTCTAAAGAGGAATACAAATCTTAATGTTGATTTTCTATCATCTGAGTCTCCCGTAAAATCTGCATCAGAGTACCCAGTAACCTCTAAGTTGCCAACTTGGAAGCACAACTTTTAATTTTAGTTTTCTGAATATATCTGAGTATCTTTTTTACGGCTTGCCAATGAGTCGTCCCAGGATTACTCTGAAATCTACTTATAAGACCATATGCATAACTCAAATCAGGTCTTATACACAACATGACATAATTTATGCATCTTACAGCTTGAGCATATGTAATTTTTTCCATTTCGGCTTTGTCGCTATCATTTAATGGACACATTTTCTTTGACAATTTTAAGCCTTTACAAACAGGTGTATCTATGGGCTTACAATTTTCCATCTTAAATCTCTTTAAAACACTTTCTAAATAATTCTCTTAAGATAAACATCGAAGTCTTGAACTTCTATCTCTTATTACCTTAATGCCCAATACATATGAGGCTTCTCCCATATCTTTCATTTCAAAATAAGAACGTAGCCATGATTTAGTATAGTTAAGCATGCCAATATCATTACCAGCTATCAAAATATCATCTACATATAGTGACAATATAAAGAAAATTGCCCACTCTATTCCAGACATATACACATTGGTCTAACCTATTGGCTACATAACTAATTTCAGTGATTGCATTATGAAAAGTAATGTACCACTGCCTAGAATACTGTTTTAGACCATATAAAGATTTCTTAAGTTTGTATACTGTCTTCTTGGCCTTTAATTACATACCTTTCTGGTTGTTTCATATATATATCTTCTTTTAATTCTCCATTTAAGAAAGCTGTTTCGACATCCATTTGAAATAATTCTAAATCATAGTATGCAACTAATGCTAGGATGATCCTAATAGATGAAAATTTGGCTACTGGAGAATAAGTTTCTATATGCCCTCCCTTTGGTAAATCCTTTAGCTACCAACCTAGCTTTATATTTATCAATGAATCCATTTACATTAAGCTTTTTCTTTATGACCCATTTGCAACGGATGACTTTTCTATGTTTACGAAGGTCAACCAACTCCTAAACTTGATTTCTTTTAATGAGATCAAGTTCATCATTCATGGCTTGAGTCCACTTAACTGAGTCATGTGAGCTAATAACTTCACTGTAGCTTCGAGGCTCATCCATTGTATCATCACTCTTTGAAAAATAATTATCTTCATTCATAAATACATAAAATTCTTCTAAATTCGTAAGTGGGGCGCTAGTTCTTTTAGGCATGTCTGGTATACTTGATTCAATTGAATCATTCTCACCAAATGTAGAAGGAGTTTGAGAAATAGGGTCTTCCAGACCCTTATCTTTATCAATTTCATGTAAGTCAACAGACTTATTTAAAATATTTTCATCATTTATATTTTTTAAGAAATGAGCATCACGTTCTCTACTAATGATCTAGTACATGGTTATATAATCTACACCCCTTAGAGTTTTCTGAATAGCCTATAAAATAGCATTTTATAGTTTTACTTTATAATTTATTTCTATTTTGTGGTAGTATAAGCGCATGTGCCCAAGAACCCCAAACTTTCAAGATAGTAAGGTCAGGTTTCCTATATGTCCATAATTCATATGGGTCAAGTCTATAGACTTAGTTGGGATACAATTAATATATACATTGCAGTGTTGAGAGCCTCACCCCAAAAATGAGGTGATAAATTTGAATAGCTCATCATAGACCTAACTATGTCTATTAGAGTTCTATTTCTTCTTTCAGCTACATCATTTTGTTGTGATGTATATGGCATAGTTGTTTGATGAATTATACCATGCTCCTTACAAAATTCGGTAAATAAGGCGGAGCAATATTCACCTCTCCAATCTATTTGAAGAATTTTAATGTCTACCTAACTGATTTTCTACCTCAGCTTTATATTATTTAAATATTTCTAATGCATCTGATTTTTTACTAATTAGGTATACATTTCCATAACGTGTATAATTATCTATAAATGTTATGAAATATTCTATACCTCTATGTGTTTTTACATTTAATGGACCACATATATCAGAGTGAACAATATTAAGTAGTTCATTGGACCTTTTCCCTTTAGGGAAAGACTTCTTAGTTAATTTACCAAAAATACATGGTTCACATGTTTTGAACACAATTTCTCGTAAATTAAGGAGCAAGCCTCTTTTAACTATTTGATTCATTTTGTCTTTATTTATATATCCTAATCTTAGGTGCTATAAATATGGATCATCCATACATACATAAGCTTCAACAGATGCATCAAAATAACCAGAAAAGGATGAATTTTCATTAATATTCAGTTGGTACAAATTGTCAACTTTAGTACCGTACGCCAATGCTCTAAAATGCTTCCCAATGGTGATGCGACCAGACCTGAATCTTATTTCATAACCCTTGTCATCTAGCCTAGGAACAAAAATCAAATTGCGCCTCATATTGGGCACATACAGAGTATCAATCAATAAGAAATTTGTTCATCCTAGTAAACACAGCTTGAAAGTATCGACACCTAGTACATCGCAGTGGGTAACATTTCCCTTGTAAATCCACTGGTTACCGACTGCAATCTCCTTCAATTCTGTGAATCCGTCTTTGGTCCTTGAGACATATCGAGTAGAAGCTGAGTCGACCTACCAATTTCTCAAGTCATGGTCGGCAACTATAGATTCTAGGACTACGCATATCAAGTTCTTTCTTTTATTTTGATTATTTCGAACAGGGTTGTTATTCTAGTTCCTATATTTGTTTTTCAGCTTAGGACAATTAAACTTGATATGCCCAATTTCCTTACAGGTCTTCTCAACCATATTCTTTTGATTTTTAAAATTTCTACCCTTTCCCTTATACCTATTATTTTTTTTATTATTGAAAGGTTTCTTGGGAATTTGAGAAGATAAACTTTGGGCAAAGTGGAACTCATTTGACTTCTTCTTTATTCTTCTCTTGTGCAGAATGGTTCAATTCAATTACAACAGACTCCCAAAATGGAGGGAGACTGTTAAAAAAATGGACACTTGCATGTGATCGGGGACTGGATTCTAGGCTACAACAAGGTCCTTTGCGAGCATTGTCATTTTATTGACATGCTCGGTCACTGAGTCCGTTTCTTTCATTCTGCAAGAATTGTATTTTTCTAACAACAATTACACATGGGTCTCTGAAGTGGTCTCATACCTTTCAGATAAAGCACCCATCATACTTTGAGCTATGGTGTGATCCTCAAAGACTCCAATTAAATCATCTTTCATAAAGCTCAAAATAGTGGTCCTAGCTACTTTGTCATCTTCTAACCATTTGTCAAGTCGCATTTTGGGTTGACCATTGTCATTAGGCTCTAAGACTGCTGGTTCTGTTTCTAGGACATAATCTACCCTATCTTAGAAAAGAATATACCCAATTTTTCTTTTTCACATAGAAAATTGGCCCCATTGAGTTTTCAAGTTTGGATAGTTCTGACATGACTAGCCTAGATGCCATTTTAAATTTTTAGATACTACCTAAAAGTTCAAAAATTTTAATTATGTTTAAGAAAGGGTTGTTTGCTAATTAAATCCCTAAGTTTGCCAACTCTCAATGAGCTGCAACCTCAAAGAAAAATTTTCTCAAACAGTTCATGTTCGCACTGCTGTGATGCAACAAATAATTTATAAAGTAAGACAACAACTACTTTATATCAAGTCTTTCATAAGAATAATTTTCATAAATATATGAATATGTTTTAGCACAAGAGAGAGAAAGAGAGAGAGAGTCTATAATGATATTTGATATTTTCAACAAAAAAAATATGGTATAACATAATCACAAAAAATGAATTCACAAAATCAAGAACACGAAAATTTTCTAACTTAAAGAGACCAAAGCACAAGATAATTATGGAACTGAATTGTGACAAACAAGATTTTACAAGCTTAGGGTTCACGTGTGGCGATGAGAAGAAGAGACACATGCAGTAATGAAGTGAGCATGCACGGCAGTAAGTAGCATGAGCTACCGCCGTGCATGTAAAATTGTGCTTATAACGCCATGCGCATAGAGAGAGAGAGCTACCACTGTGCGTATAGAGAGAGAGCTATGGTCGTGAGTGTAGAGAGAGAGATAGAGCTACTGTCGTGCGTGTAATGCCGTGTGAGTTGAGAGAGAGCTATCGCCGTGCGTGTAACATCATGTGTATAGAGAGAGAGGGCTACTGCCATGTGTGTGATCACCATGTGTGTAATAAGAGGGGTCCCGCTGTGCATGTTATCACCGGGAGTGTTTTTACTATGAGTATATGGCCATGTGGTCTATGTAAGCATGCATGTGAGCCACTTGTGAGCAATTGTCAACCACTTGGACACCATGTTCAAGACACTTGTAATTCTTGCTGCCACTTGGCATGTGTTTGTTGGCCCCAACCATCTTTATTGCTTATAAATACCTTTTCAATCACTCTCTCAAGAGTTTGCACTTTCTCTCTCTTTCCCCCACATCTTCCCCTTAGCCCTTTGAGCCCCCAAGCTTGAGAACCACCCTTGAAGACTTAACCTTGGAGAGAAGCTGAGAGAGGGACTTAGAACCTTGCTGCAAGTAAGTAGATTCATATCCATGCTTCCATGTTTTGTGATTGATTTTTTTGGTTAGTTCATTCAAGCATGAAATGCAAGTAAGGCTATAAGTTTGTGAATGTAAATATGAGCATGAATGTCTAATGCATGAAGTTCTAGATAGATTTTTTATGAAATTATCATAGGCATGTGGCTGTATGTTGCAAAACTTATGCTAGAAGGAAGGCCTGTTTTCCAAGAAATTGGGGCCTTCATTGCATACAACTGAATCCTCTTGTTAGCCTTGGAAAATTTGTGAGATGATATTTAAGTGATTATAATTCTAGGTGAGAAGGTTTCATATTGTGATTCCTCATGAATTGGAGGCTACAAAGTGTTTTTGGTAGAGTGCCATGTTTATGCTATGAAATTTCAGGAAAATGCATGGTTTTGAAATGCACGTTTGACCAGCCAAATGACATCCAAATGCTCCCAAGTCACAGCCATTTGATTAATACATGTGTCTACTATGATGTTTATGTTTTAACCTTGTCCAAATTCTACATAAATGATGAGGTATGTTTCAAATTGTGCAAATACGTCACTGTTAGCAGATTTCACTAGATTTCACAACTATTACCTCTATTATTACGAGTTTTGACTAATCAAAAGGAGCCCGAATGCTCCCAAACTACTTCCATTTGAAATATTGTGTGCGTACTAAAAGTTGCATGTTGAAATTATTTCCAAATTCCTTTTCGATTGAAAGTTATGCTTTCGTGAAGAGGGATATGTCACTATTGGCAGAATTCAGCATAATTCAGAAATTGACCTCTGGTGGCATGAGATTTTGACAAACCAAATGAAGTCCAAATGGTTTCAAACTACCCTCATTTGAAAGATACATGTGTTTAGTAAAAACTTGGTTTTGGAAGTATGTCAAGATTTTCTAAGATTTCGAAATGGTGTTCATTTTTCTAGAACAATGTCATTGTTATGAATGTAGAAAATTCCATAATCTTTCCAATAGTTAATTAACCGACCAAAACGCCCTTGATTTAGCCCCAAATCAGTTCTAAATGAAAGATCAGTGAATACTTGACTAAGTACAAGTATGATTGAAATAAGACATACCTATGATGTGAAATGGAATGTACTCATGAAATCAATTACTATGCATGGTTGAAATCAGTTGTACTTATGAAATAGTGAATGCTACTCCTTGTAAAACAGCGAATGTTCATGCAGTGTAACGACCTAGATTTTCCCGGTCGAATAGTTTGTACGGCAGGAAAAGGAGGGAAGGAAAGGGAGCACGCTACAGTGGAAGGCACATGACAGAGTGCGCTCGGCAGTGAAGAGAGAGAAGAGAAGACAAGCACGCAACAATGGTGAAGGGCGTGCAGCGATGGTGAAGGGCGGCGATGGTGAAGGACATGCGGCGATGGTGAAGGGAGCGCGACGATGGTGAAGAGTGCGCGACGGTAGGAACGAGAAGCGTGCGACGATTGTGAAGAGCACGCGACGATAGGAAGGAGAAGCGTGCAACGATAGTGAAGAGTGTGCGGCGATAGTAAGCGCGCGACGGCAAGAGAGAGCGCGACAGTGGGCGCGTGGCAGCGGGAACACAACGCCGCGAGTGAACAAGGGACATCGCAACGAATGTAAGGAGTAGCGCCATATGAGGATAGGCCAGCGTCGTGTATGTACCGTCGTGAGTATTGTGATTAGACCACCAGGACTGTTGGAGTAGGGTGGTCCTTGAAGGACTACCACTTTTCCCTCTTTTTCCCCTTTTTGCTTCCCTCTCCAAGTATCACTCCCTTGTTGCCACTTCACCCCCTTGCACTTGCCACTTGGAGGTGGCTTGTCGCCACCTCTCCTTTTATCATCTCACTAGCCATTTAACCCCCAGCCCTCATCTCTCTCTCTCTCTCTCTCTCTCTCTCTCTCTCTCTCTCTCTCTCTCTCTCTCTCTCTCTCTCTCTCTCTCTCTCAGAGTCTTTCCCTTAAGACTTTCATGAATCACTTTGTGGCTTAAGGAATTGGGAAGAAAACTGTGAAATGAAATATTGGAAGGCACTTTTGTGGTTAAGGTAAGTGGATTACTACCCTTTGCCTCAAGTTGTTTGAAGCATGATTTAGCCATGAATGAAGCTTGAGTTTAAGCATGAAATGAGACATGAGGTTGTTGAGAACTTGAGTAAAAGAATAAGATAACATGAATGTATTTGTGCTCTATTTTTCCAGAAATTTGGCCTTCTTTGTATGAATTTGTTAGGCACTATTATCATTTCTGTTGAGCCTAAAAGTTTGTGGGTTGATGGCCTTATGAGTCTAGTTTAAGCTAGTCTTTAAAATGTCTCATGCTTGTAATGTGCTTTTCTAGGAAATTTGCCTGTTTTGTGATGAGGTTTTGTCTAAGTAAATAATATCTGATCGGCATCAAATTATAACAATTGGAAATTTTTATGAGTCTACTTGTAATTCGATGTTTATGACTAGTTGAGATTCTTGATAATTTGGAAGATATGCTTTGGTTGATGCATATATATCACTATTAGCAGACTGTGATAATTTCTAGGAATACTACTTCTATTATACTGTGATTTTGAATAAGTAATTGAATTCCAAATGATACAAAACCACCGTCATTGGAAATATTTATGAGTCTATTTCAATGTTCATGTTTACATCTTTATGTGATTCTTCATGTATGTAAAGTTATATCTCGTAACATGCCAGTAGGTCACTGTGGACAGTTTTGGTAGAAACACAGAACTAATGTCACGGATTTTGACCGACCAAATGAAGTCAATTTTCCTTTAAACCACCACCATTTGAAAGATTAGAAGTAAGCTTGAGAACACATGTTTAGCACTTTTTGAAATTCTCATTAATTTGAGAGTTATAAGATTATTTGTGACAATATGTCACTGTAGATAGCTTTCTATAAAACTCAGAATTGCTACCTCTGTTGCCACGGATTTTGACTGACAAAAAAAGGTCCATTTTCTTCCAAACCACTACCATTTGAACGTTCATGAGTAAGCTTAAATTCACAATTTAGTATTTTTTGAAATTTCTTCTCGATTGTGAGTTATGGAGTAAGTTTTTAAAGAGATGTCACTGTTTTTACTCTATAACAGATTATGATGGAATGTCTCTATCTTCTCGAACTTTTGAGGGGCTAAACGAGGTCCAATTGCTTTCAAACTCCCCCATTTGAAAGATAATTGTGTTTAAAGTAAAATTGGCTTTGAAACAATTTTTAAATTCCAAACGAATTAAAAGTTATGACCATATTTTTTATCAGATGTCACTGCCTGGAATTGCAGGAAATGTGACCTCGACACTGAGATTCAGTGACTCTGATAATGTGATCATATGAAATTGATACAGTTATAACGTGATACTGATATTGTTATTCTGTGAGATTCATATTGTCATTCTGTAATACTGATGCTATTAAAAGGTGAAACTGATATTGTTATTCTGTGACATTAATACTGTCATTCTGTAATACTGATATTGTTATTATGTGATATTAATGCTGCCATTATGTAAACTGATGCTATTAAAAGGTGATATTGATATTGTTATTATGTGACATTAATACTGTCATTCTGTAATACTGGTACTATTATTTTGTGATAATGATACTATCATTCTGTGATATTGACACTATCATTCTACGATACTGATATTGTCATACTGTGATACAGTGAATATAAGACGGTGATTCTGTTATATGAATATTGATATATGTGTCATGTACGCTACGTAATGGGTCTTCCATTGGTAGAGAACTTTCTGATTATGGTATTTAAATACTGATATCTGACTGCTATGCAATGGGTCCTCCATTGGTAGTGGATATTCTGATTATGTTATATGAATTATGTTGTATGTGAATTCTGGCCGCTATGTAATGGGTCCTCCATTGGTAGTGGGTATTCTGATTCTGTTATATGAAATCTGTTATATGTGATTTTTAGCCACAACACAATGGGTCATCCATTGGTAGTGGATATTCTGTACCTCAAGTCTTATGATAGGAGTGGAGTCGAGAGGAGATTATAAATAACTGAGAGGGTTGCTCCCCCCAATTCTCATAAGCACTAAATATGGGGTCCCCCAATGGTAGTGTAACACCCTCCCGCATGAGGGAGTAAGGAGAGGGTCGTGTCTTGCAAGGCCGCAACCTATCGAAAACCCCAAAGCGCGCTGGGGAGTGTGTGTGTGAGTGAGGGCATTATGAAGTGTGGCCCCCACTTGTAATTGTCTTCCCTCCTGAATGAGGGTAGAAGTCTCAAGTTTAGGAATGGCTTAGCCTAATCGATGTGGCTTCTACTTCGGGAGTAACTTAATATGTTCTGCTTATCTGAATTCAGTATTCTGTATGAACATCTGACTGTAACTATGATATGCATAACAATTGATTCCATATTGAGAACAAGTAATGGTCTGTTAACTGAGTCTTACTCTTTTTATACAGCAATTATATGTACTATGATGTATGGCCATACTCTGTGTGACAAATGTGATTTCTGTTGGACTAGGGGCATGTTTTTATGTATATACTGGTAGTCTGAAATGCAAGGGCAGTAGTCTACTTACTGGGCTTATTGCTCACTCCACTTATTTCATCTGTGTAGAGGGTTAGCACCTGACCGCATGTGGCGGGCAGCTCACCGGTGATAGCAGGCATTCAGAGTTCAAACCGGTTCAAGACTTCTTTAGGCTCTAAAGGTGTCTGGTGGCATTGCCACGTGTTGTTTCGTAGATGTAATATTTTGAGTTGAACGATAGGTTTGTAAGCCTTAAACTTTGTTGTAAAGACTTTTTGGAGATGAATAAAGTTATTGGTTTTAATTTATTCGGTTTTTGGTGTGTGTTGGATGAATTTTGCCTTATTTCTTGGGTCCTTTGATTATGCAATTATAACACGTGTTGATGCCACTCCCACTTGAGTGACGTATGCGACCTTCAGTTGTCATCCCGAACTCTGTTGCCTCTAGTTTGGGACGATAGGGGTCAGGCGGCGGGGTCGTGACAATTATAATATCATAGCAGCCAGGATAGGATTCTTGGCTTAGGGAGTTTAGAAGTGTCTTTAGAATAGTTTTGGATATATTAGTAACGGAGTTCTTGTGTCGTTGGTCAAAGATGACAAGGACCCGAATCAACAATGAGGGTTCCAGCAATGAGAATATAGAGGCCCTTGGGAATTTTTGTAACACTTTAAGGGCCATGGCTCAAGCTGTGAAAGATTGTGGGGAGTTCTAACTGAGAATAGAAGGCAGAATAAGACCCCCGCCATCTGGAAATGTTGGTAGGAGGGTTCGTCAGCCCTCTAGGGAAATGGCTCAACCGGGTGTGGTTAAGGTCCAGAAGATTTTTCTGGGGGATGTGAAGGAGAACCAACGCCCGACATGCTCATACTGTGGGTTGAACAACCACCTCATGACCGAGTGTCATCAAAGAACGGGAGTGTGTTATGGTTGTGATAGACATGGTCACCAAGTCGAAGGCTGCTCACTAATGAGGTCGAAAAAGCAGAAGGTAAAACCTCCATCTTCAAGACATTTGCAAGATAAAAGATATAAGAGAAGTGGTGAGACTCTGAAGACCTCCTGTGGTGGCATCGAACAAAACCAGCCAGTGCATTGTGCCTCCTGTGGGGAGCAGGGTCACGAGGCGTCTGAGTGCTGGCTGAAGACAAAAGTATGCTTCAAGTGTGGCAAGTCAGGTCACCTGATTAGGGATTGCCCAATAATGAGGAACAAGTATAAGCTAGGAACCAAGGGATGGGCTGTTGCACCTGGAGGAGAGGAAGCTTTAGCCTCAACTTCGGAGACTAGAGGTATGCTTTTGATTTGTGAAGTAGAAGTTAGAATTCTGCATCTTGATCAGGTTTCCTCTCACTTTTGTTGCACCACAATTTGCATACAATATGAATGTTAAACCTGTACAACTTGACTGGACATTGGTAGTATGCACACCTATTGGAGAATCTATAAAAATGGGTACTGTTTATAAACATTGTGGGGTTTTGGTTGAAGGGTGTGTGCTGCCTATGGATTTAACACTGTTAGATATCTAAGACTTTGATGTTATTTTGGGCATGGACTGGCTACCCACACACCATGCTACTATAGATTGTTGTGATAAGACTGTAACCCTTAAACGCCCAAATCTACATGAGTCGAACTTTATTGGCATCAAAGATGTTTCCCCTCTGCATTCTATTTCAACTATTCGGGCTTCCCATTTATTGGCAAAAAAAATTGTTGGATATCTAGTTTACGTAGAGGAAAATCAAGATGACCGGTCTACGTTTGAAGAAATACTTGTGGTGGGAAAATATCCAGAAGTCTTTCCCGAGGAGTTGACCTCTCTGCCCTCAGTAAGAGAAATAGAATTTGAGATAGATATGGTCCCTAACACTACCCCCATCTCTAAAGCTCCCTTATAGGATGGCCCCTGCGGAACTAAAGGAATTAAAAGAATAGTTGCAAGAATTACTGGAGAAGGGTTTCATTCGGCTTACTATGTTGCCGTGGGGTGCACCCGTCTTGGTTATTAAAAAGAAAGAGGGATCTTTGAGGTTATGTATAGACTATTGGCAGCTGAACCAGGTCACTGTGAAGAATAAGTACCCCTTGCTAAGAATTGATGACCTTTTTTACCAACTCCAAGGGGCCCAAGTGTTTTCCAAGAATTAAAGAAGAGGCCAACTACGACCCCAATTTAACCGTACCCGAAGGAAATGAAGGTTTTGTGGTCTACACCGACGCATCTCATAAGAGACTTGGGTGTGTTATTGCAGTAGGGGACGGTCATAGCTTATGCCTCAAGACAGTTAAAGCGGCACGAAAAAACTTACCCAACACATGACTTAGAACTCATGGCTGTGGTTTTTGACTTGAAAGTTTGGAGACATTACCTTTATGGGGCCAAGTTTAAGATATTTACAGATCATAAGGGTCTCAGGTATTTATTTTCTCAGAAGGAGTTGGACATGAGACAAAGAAGATGGATGGATCTACTGAAAAATTATGATTGTACCATTAATTACCAACCGGGCAAGACCAATGTAGTATCCAACACTTTGAGTCAGAAACCCTTAGTATTAGTAGCACATCTGATGGCCCAAGAAATGAAAATGATAGAAGATGCGGTGGAGTGGTGCCCGACATTACCCTCTAATTCTATATTAGGAATAACTGCAGGTATAAGAGTGGAACCTTAGCTCTTTCAACAGATCAACGTAGCCCAAAAGACACTAAAAGACTTGAAGTAGGAAAGAAATGATAATTTCTCTGTAAGATTTAAAGAGCGAATGTGCGTTTCAAATGATGAAAATATAAAGAGTCATTTTAGAAGAGGCACACCACTCCTGTTACACTGGAAGGGAGCATAAAATTGTATCAAGATTTAAGGAAAACTTTATGGAGAAATAACATGAAGAGGGATGTGACACAATTTGTTTTTAAATGTTTGACCTGTCAACAAGTAAAGGCTGAACACCAGAGACCTGCCAGGCTATTGCAACCCTTGCCTGTGCCTGAATGGAAGTGGGTGCACATCACTGTGGGCTTTGTGTCCGGTTTGCCAAGATTAGGCATTGGACATGATAGTGTTTGGGTTTTTTTGGACCGATCAGCTAAGGCTGCATATTTCTTACCGATCCACACTACCTATACCCTGAACAAATTGGCTCAGTTGTATGTCAATGAAGTAATAAGGCTGCATGAGTACCTGTTAGTATTGTGTCTGAAAGGGACTCTAGATTTACTTCAAGGTTTTGGAGTAGTCTACAATTAGCTTTGGGAACAAGACTTACTTTTATTAGTGCTTTTCACCCTCATACTGATGGACCGTCAAAAAGGACCATTCAGACCTTAGAAGATATGTTGAGGGCCTGTGTTACAAACTATAAAGGAAACTGGGACGATCACTCACCTTTAATAGAATTTGCATATAACAACAGTTTCCAGGCCAGTATTCAAATGGCACCTTTTGGGGCCTTGTATGGGAGAAAATGCAGATCTTCAGTGTGTTGGGAAGAAGTTGGCGAAAGGAAAACTGTTAGGGTCGGAAATTTTTCAGGTAACATTAGAAAATATAGCCCTAAATTGAGAAAAGCTCAAAACAGCCCAGAGTCGACAGAAGAGTTATGTTGATAATCGTCGAAGGGACCTTGAATTTGAAGTAGGTGATCGAGTCTTTTTGAAAGTGCCACAAAGAAAGGGAAGCTAAGTCCGTGATTCATCAGACCCTTGGAAATATTAGAAGAATAGGGCCTTACCGCCCGAGTTAACTAATATTCATGTTGACTTCCATATTTCACTGTTGAGAAAATATCAGCCCGATCCGTCCCACATCGTGAAGTATGAGCTAATGCCAATCAGGGAAGACTTAACTTACGAATGAACAGCCAATTAAGATTTTGAACAAAAGGGTTCAAGTTTTGAGCAACAAAGAGATTCCTCTAGTCCGGGTGTTATGGTAGTATCATACGAGGGCAGAATCAACGTGGGAGCGAGAAAATGAGATCCGAGATAACTACCCCCATTTGTTCGATTGACGATTTTGAGGACAAAATCCTTTTTAAGGAGGGATGGTATAACAACCTAGATTTTCCTGGGCGAATAGTTTGTACGACAGGACAAGGAGGGAAGGAAAGGGAGCGTGTTGTAGTGGAAGGCACACAGCAGAGTGCAGATGGTAGTGAAGAGAGAGAAGAGAAGACAATTGTGTGACGATGGTGAAGGGCACGTGGCAATTACGAAGGGCACACGACGATGGTGAAGAGCGTGCAGTGATAATGAAGAGCACGCGGCGATAGGAAGGAGAAGCGCGTGGCGATAATGAAGAGCACGCGGCAGCAGAAGAGAGCGTGACAGTGTGCACACGGCAGCGAGAACGCAATGCCGTGAGTGAACAAGGGACATCACCGTTAATGTAAGGAGTAGCACCGTACGAGGATAGGTCAGCGTTGTGTATATACCGCAGTGAGTGTTGCGATTAGACCACCGAAACTGTTGGAGTAGGGTGGTCCTTGAGGGACTACCTCTTTTTCCCCTTTTTGCTTCCCTCTCCAAGTGTCACCCCCTTGTTGCCACTTCACCCCCGTGCACTTGCCACTTGGAGGTGGCTTGTTGCAACCTCTCCTTCCATCCTCTCACAAGCCATTTAACCCCCAGCCCTCATCTCTCTCTCTCTTCACCCCCCCCCCCCCCCCCCCCCTCCCCCCTCCCTCTCTCTCTCTCTCTTAGAGCCTTTCCCTTAGGACTTTCATGAATCACTTTGTGGCTTGAGGAATCGGTTGTAGCTTGGAGAAGAAAATTGTGAAAGCAAAGATTGGAGGGCACTTTTGTTGTTAAGGTAAGTGGATTACTACCCCTAGCATCAAGTTGTTTGAAGCATGTATTTAAGAATGATTTAGCCATGAATGAAGCTTGAGTTTAAGCATGAAATGAGACATGAGGTTGTTTAGAAATTGGGTAAAAGAGTAAGATAGCATGAATGTATTTGTGCTCTGTTTTTCCAGAAATTTAGCTTTCTTTGTACGAATTTGTTAGGCACTATTATCATTTCTATTGAGCTTGAAAGTTTGTGGGTTGATACCCTTGTGAGTCTAGTTTAAGCTAGATTTGGTTTCATATTGTTATCTTGGGTGGATTTGAAGTTATGGAATAGTCTTTGGAATGTGTCACGCTTGTAATTTGCTATTTTAAGAAATTTACCTGTATTGTGATGAGGTTTTGTTGAAGTAAATGATGTCCGATCGGCCTCAAATTACAAAAATTTGAAAGTTCTATGAGTCTATTTGGAGTTTGGTGCTTATGACTAGTTGAGATTCTTGATAACTTGAAAAATAAACTTTGTTTTATGCATATATGTCACTGTTAGCAGACTGTGATAATTTCCAGGAATACTATTTCTGTTCTATTACAAGTTTGACTAAGAAATTGAAGTCTAAATGATGCAAAACCACTTCCATTGGAAATATTTGTGAGTCTAATTCAATGTTCATGTTTACATATTTCTCGGATTCTTCATGTATGTAAATTTATATCTGATAACATGCTAGTAGGTCATTGTGGACAGTTTTGGTAAAAATACAAAATTGATGTCTCTGATGTCATAGATTTTGACCAAACAAATGAAGTCCGTTTTGCTTTGCACAACCACCATTTGAAAGATCTAGGAGTAAGCTTGAGATCACATGTTTAGCACTTTTCAAAATTCTCCTTAATTTGAGAGTTATATGATTATATGTGATAATATGTCACTGCGGATAGCTTTCTATAAAACCCATAATCGAAACCTCTGTTGCCATGGATTTTGGCTGACCAAAAGAGGTCCATTTTTTTCCAAATTACTGCCATTTGAACGGTTCATGAGTAAGCTTAAATTCACATGTTGAGTGCTTTTTGAAATTTCTTCTCGATTGTGAGTAATGGAGTAATTTTAAAGAGATATCATTGTTTTTACTGTATAATAGATTTATGATGGAATGTCTCAATTTTCCTGAACTTTTGAGTGGCTAAACGAGGTCCATTTGCTTTCAAACCTTCCCATTTGAAAGATAGTTGTGTTTAGAGTAAAATTGATTTTGGAATCATCTTTAAATTCCAAATGAATAGAATTTTATGACCCTATTTTTTATCAAATGTCACTACCTGGAATTGCAGGAAATGTGACCTTGACACTGAGATTCTGTGACTCTGATAATGTGATCATATAAAATTGATACAATTATAACATGATACTGATATTGTTATTCTGTGAGATTAATATTGTCGTTTTGTAATACTGGTGCTATTAACAAGCAATATTGATATTGTTATTCTGTGATATTAACAATGTTCATTCTGCAATACTGATACTATTATTCTGTGATATTAATATTGTCATTCTGTAATACTAATGCTATTAAAAGGTAATACAAAATATTGTTATTCTATGACATTAATACTGTCATTCTGTAATACTGATACTGATATTTTGTGATATTGATACTATCATTCTGTGATATTGACACTGTCATTCTGCGATACTGATATTGTTATTCTACGATACTGTGAATATGACACTAGGATTCTGTTATATGAATATTGATATATGTGTCATGTACGCTACACAATGGGTCCTCCATTGGTAGTGAACTTTCTGATTCTGCTAAATAAATACTGATATTTTACCGCTACACAATAGGTCCTCCATTGGTAGTGGATATTCTGACTATGTTATATGAATTATGTTGTATGTGAATTTTGACAGCTACGCAATGGGTCCTCCATTGGTAGTGCATATTCTGATTTGATTATGTGAATTCAATTATATGTGATTTCTAGCCACTACGCAATGGGTCCTCCATTGGTAGTAGATATTCTATACCTCGACTACTGTGAAAGGCGTGGAGTGAGAGGGGACTGTAAATAACTGGGAGGGTCATGCCCCCCAATTGTCATAAGCATTACGCATTGGGTACCCCAATGGTAGTGTAACGCCCTCCCAACTGAGGGAGTAAGGAGAGGGTCGTGTCTTGCAAGGCCGCAGCCTATCAAAAACTTTAAAAAGCTATGGGGATTGTGTACGTGAGTGAGGGAATTACGAAGTGGTGCCCCCACTTGTCATTGTCTTCCCTCCTAAAGAAGGGTAGAAGTCCTAAGTTCATGAATGGCTTAGCCTGATCGATATGGCTCCTACTTCGGGAGTAACTTAATCTGTTCTACTTGTCTGAATTCAGTATTCTGTTTGAACATCTTATTATAACTATGATATGCATAACGGTTGATGCCATACTGAGAACAATTAATACTCTGTTAACTGAGTCTTACCCTTTTTATATAGCAATTATATGTACTCTAATGTATGACCATACTCTGTGTGACAAATGCGATTTCTATTGGACTAGGGGCATGTTTTTATGTATACACTGGTAGTCTGGAATGCAAGGGCAGTAGTCTACTTACTGGGCTTATTGCTCACTCCACTTATTTCATCTGTGTAGAGGGTTAGCACCTGACCGCATGTGGCGAGCAGCTGACCAGTGAAAGCAGGCGTTCAGAGTTCAAACCAGTTCAAACCGGTTCAAGTCTTATTTTGGCTCTGTAGGTGTCTGGTGGCGTTCCCACGTGTTGTTCCGTTGATGTAATAATATTTTGAGTTGAATGATAGGATTGTAAGCCTTAAACTTTGTTGTAAAGACTTTTGGAGATGAATAAAGTTAATGGTTTTAATTTATCCGATATTCATTAGTTGTTGGATGGGTTTTGCTTTATTTCTTGGTTTGCTTGGATTCCGCAATTATAACACGTGTTGATGCCACTCCCACTTGAGTAATGTACGCGACCTCCAGTCACGATCCCAAACTCTGTTGCCCTTTAGTTTGGGACGGTAGGCATCAAGGGATGAGTTCGTGACATGAGGCATGTTTATTAAAGACTTCTATGCTAGTGAATGAGTGAGTGATATTGAATATGTCCGACTCAGATGTAGCAGACTACGAATATGATAGATCATCCAATTGTAGTAAGTGATGACGTGATGAGTGCTTATGATAAGTGCATGTGATAAGTGCAAGTGATAAGTGCTATGTCAAATGAATGGGCATGATGTTGAAACATGCTTTGTTATGATGTATATCTAGTTGTGGCTGATTGATATGCTTTGATCGTATTGCATGACCATATGTGATACCGTGATATGTGTTATTGTGATTTGTGACTGATGGCATGCTTTGAGCGTATTGCATTACCATACTATGATTTGTAACTAATTGGCATGCTTTGAGCGTATTGCATGACCATACTATGATTTGTGACTGATTAGCACGCTTTGAGCGTTTTGCATAACCATACTGTGATATGTAACCGATTGGCATGCTTTGAGCGTATCGCATGGTCATGAGGTGTTAAGTGATCTATGATCCAGTGGCGTGCTTTGAGCGTATTGCATTGCCAACTGATGTCAACAGCTTACCTAACTCCCCAATGATAGGAAGGGAGTTAGGAAGAGTGTGTGATGGGAGGGTCGCACCTCCCAAATTTCTATGTAACAAGTGGATGTGTCTTGCAAGGCATTTGCCTATCAAAACCCCAAAACGCGCTGGGGATTGTGTGTGTGTGTGTGTGAAGGCATGACGAAGTAGGACACCCACTTGCCATTGCCATCCCTCCTAAGGGATGATAGAGGTCATAAGCAATGCGATTGGCTTGGCCAGATGAAAAGGACCTCTACTTCGGGAGAAGGTGACTTAGAGAGTGAGTTGGTTTAAATACATATTGATATTGATACACAATGGTATTGGTTCAAATTTATAGCTTTTGTGATTCGTTATGATACTTGTGCTGATGAGATCTAACATATAGGTGTTTTCGATAATGCTTGTGTGATTATTATTGCTTATCTCTTAAAATAATTACTCATGACTCCTTGCTGGATATAAGAGTGAAATATGGCATCTAATTCTACTTATTGGGCTTTATAGCTCACTCCTTTACTTTCTATCCTTGCAGAGTAGAAGCTATAGGTCAAGAACAACCGGTTGGGTGATCGTTCTGGTGGCCAAAGACCTGCACTTGCCAAGGAGACCCTTTTGATTGTATGTATTTGTTGGCCGTGGGCATTGTTCTTGTTTGTGTTGGAGATGTATTTGTTGTATTTGGGCCTTTGGTGCCCTGAACAATTGTAATACTCTAAGTTGTATGTGCATAAATATAAGTTTTAGTTTTAATTTTAATTTTCCCAGATCTAGCATTGTGATTAGAGTTTTCTTTATTTTCCTGGTTTGCTTTGATTACCGCTTTTCTAAAGCAATGAGCGCACTCCGACCTGAGCGCACTCCGATGAGAATGACAGGGGGGCAGAGGGTGGGGTTGTGACAGTTATGGTATCAGAGTAGTCAGGATAGGATTCTTGGTCTAGAGAGTCTTAGAAGTGTCCTTAGAATGGTTCTTGGATAGGTTAGTGACTAGATATTCTTGTGGTAGGACAAAAATGACGAGGACTCATGCCAACAATGTGAGTTCCAGTAATGACAACATCAAGACCTATGGGAATTTCTTTAGAACACTGGGGGCCATGACCCAAATTATGAAAAATTGCATGCCGGCCTCGGCTGCCTCCATCCCAGATCAAGATGGTAGTGGGTTGATTGAAAAGTTTAGGAGACTCCCACATTCTTGAGACACAGAGGAGTGGAAAAGGCTAAAAGATGGAGCAGGCAAGTGAAGTATTGCATTGCTCCGATGAGCAGAAAGTGAGACTAGGGACCTTCATGTTAGAAGGGGACGCCGAGCACTGGTGGAGCTCGATGAAACAATTCTAGAAAGAGTCAGGGACCACGATGACTTGGGGAGAATTTTTGGAGGCTTTTATAAAAATACTTCCCTGACTCTGTCCAAGAGGCAAAAGAAGTAAAATTTATCGAGCTGCAACAAGGAAGACTGTCAGTAGAACAGTACGCAGCCAAATTTGCAAGGCTCTCCCATTACGTGCCACATGTCATTCATAAAGAGGCGCGTAAGGCGAGCAAATTTGAGAGGGGCCTTCGGCCAAACATAAGAGGGAGGAGTACAACAGCTAGTCTTAAGACCTTCTCCCCATTAGTGGACTCTGCTAGGAAGATAGAAAAGGATTGTGATGATCTCCGACAGAGGAGAGAGAAGCTGAAGGCGAGGCCCCCACTTCCGAGAGATTTCCAAGAAAGAGGAGACCGATGAAATGGTAAAGCCCAAAATACTTTTATGGGTGATGTTAAGCAAAACCAGCCAGTACACTATGTTCTTTGTGGGAAGCCTGCTCATGCAGGTACCGAGTGCTGGCTGAAAATGAAGGCATACTTCAAGTGCGGCAAGCCAGGTCACCTGATTAGGAACTGCCACATGATGAGGGATGAGCCCAAGCCAAAGACTCAAAGTAGGGTGTTTGCACTTGTGGAGCAGGGGGCGAAGGCTTCCACATCAGAGATTCAAGGTAAGATCTTTATTTATGGAAGTAGAAACTAGAATTATGCTTGACCCTGATTGTTTTACTACTTTTTTGTAGCCTCACATTTTTCTATGTCACCTAAGTATTGAATATGCGCCTTTTGATCATACCTTAGTGGTTGTGCGTGCCTTTTTGGTGGCCGGCTTAGAGTTTAAGTACTGAGGGAATATTTGCGAAGTTGCATTTCACCCCTAAATGTGATTCTTTTAGATGTTTAAAAGTTTGGTGTCCTTCGGGGCCTAGGTTGGTCGTGTGCTTGCGCCTTAGTAGGTTGTTGGAGTAGAGTGCCCATCTCAAACCCCCATTTAGATGGTGATCAAGTGTAAAATTTCAGGGACAAAATCTTTCTTAAGGGGGGATGATGTGACAACCTAGATATTACAAGTTTAAGGTTCACATGCAGTGATGAGAAGAAGAGACACACGCGGTAATGAAGTGATCACGTGCAACAATGAGTACCAGGAGCTACCGTCGTGCGTGTAACACTATGCATGCAGAGAGAGAGAGAGCTACCGCCATATGTGTAATGTTGTCCGTGTAGAAAGAGAGCTCCCATCGTGCATGTAATGCCGTGCGTGTAGAGAGAGAGCTACCGCCATGCATATAACATTGTGCATGTAAAGAGAGAGCTACCGCCGTGTGTGTAACAGCGTGCGTGTAGAGAGAGAGCTACCGTCGTACGTGTAACATCGTGCGTGTAGAAAGAGAGCTACTGTCATACATGTAACGTTGTGCATGTAGAGAGAGAGGGCTACCACCGTGCATGTTATCGTCGTGCGTGTAGAAAGAGGGGTCCCGCCATGCATGTTACTACCGGGGGTGTTTCTGCTATGAGTAAATAGCCATGTGGTCCATGTAAGCCTTCATGTGAGTCACTTGTGAGCAGTTGTCAGCCACTTGGAACTATGTTCAAGACACTTGTAACTCTTGCTGCCACTTGTCATGTGTTTGCTGCTCCCTCCCCTCTTTTTTGCTTATAAATACCCTTTCAATCACTCTCTCAAGAGTTTGCACTTTCTCTCTCTCCCCCCCACATCTTCCCCTTACCCCTTTGAGCCCCCAAGCTAGAGAAGCACCCTTGAAGATTTAACTTTGGAGAGAAGCTGAGCGGGGGACTTAGAACCTTGCTGCAAGTAAGTAGATTTATATCCATGCTTCCATGTTTTATGATGGATGTTTTTGGTTAGTTCATTCAAGCATGAAATCCCAGTAAGGCTATAAAACTGTGATTATAAATATGAGTATGAATGTGTAATGCATGAAGTTCTAAACAGATTTTTGATGAAATTATCATAGGCATGTGGCTGTATGTTGCAAAACTTATGCTAGAAGGGGGGCCCTATTTTCCAGGAAATTGGGGCCTTAGCTGAATCCCTCTTGTTGGCCCTGGAAAACTTGTGAAATAATATTTAAGTGATTATAATTCTAAATGAGAAGGTTCCAAATGCTCCCAAGTCAGCACCATTTGATTAATACATGTGTCTACTATGAAGTTTATGTTTTAAGCTTGTCCAAATTCTTCATAAATGATGAGCTATGCTTCAAATTGTGCAAATATGTCACTGTTAGCATATTTCACTGAATTTCACAACTACTACCTCTATTGTCACGAGTTTTGACTAACTAAACGGAGCCTGAATGCTCCCAAAATATTTCCATTTGAAAGATCTGTGTGTGCACTAAACGTTGCATGTTGAAATTATTTCGAAATTCCTTTTTGATTGAAAGTTATGCCTTTATGAAAAGGGATATATCACTGTTATCAGAATTCAGCATAATTAAGAAATTGACCTCCAGTGGTATGAGCTTTTGACCAACCAAATGAAGTCCAAATGCTTTCAAACTACCCTCAATTGAAAGATACGTGTGTCTAATATAAAATCGGATTTGGAAGCATGTTAAGATTTTCTATGATTTGGAAACGATGTTCATTTTTCTAGAGCTATATCACTTAGAAAATTCCAGAATCTTTCCATTTTGTTGTAATGGTTAATTAGTCGACCAAAACGCCCTTGATTGAGCCCCAAATCAGTTCTAAATGAAAGATCAGTGAATACTTGACTAAGTATAAGTATGATTGAAATAAGACATACCTATGATGTGCAATGGAATGTACTCATGAAATCATTGACTATGCATGGTTGAAATCAATTATGCTTATGAAAAAGTGAATGCTACTGCTTGTAAAACAACAAATTATCATGAGGCATGTTTATGAAAGAAATGTATGCTAATGAATGAGTGAGTGCTTATTGAATATGCCTGACTCAGATGTTGTAGACTACGAATATGATAAATCATCCAATTGTAGTATGTGATGACGTGATGAGTGCATATGATAAGTGCATGTGATAAGTGCAAGTGATAAATGCTATGTGAAAATGAATGTGCATGATGTTGAGACGTGCTTTGTTGAGACATGCTTTGTTATGATGTATGTCCTGTTGTGACTGATTGGCATGCTTTTGTTGAGACATGATTTGTTATGATGTATGTCCTGTTGTGACTTATTGGCATGCTTTGAGCGTATTGCATGACCATACTGAGATATGTGAAACCGTAATATGTGTTATTGTGATATGTGACTGATTAGCATGCGTTGAGCATATTGCATGATCATACTATGATTTGTAACTAATTGGCATGCTTTAAGCGTATTGCATGACCATACTGTGATTTGTGACTGATTGGCATGCTTTGAGCGTATTGCATGACCATACTGAGATATGTGAAACCGTGATATGTGTTATTGTGATATGTGACTGATTAGTATGCGTTGAGCATATTGCATGATCATACTATGATTTGTAACTAATTGGCATGCTTTAAGCGTATTGCATAACCATACTGTGATTTGTGACTGATTGGCATGCTTTGAGCGTATTGCATGACCATACTGTGCTATGTAACCGATTGACATGCTTTGAGCGTATTGCATGGCCATGAGGTGTTAAGTGATCTATGATCCAGTGGCATGCTTTGAGCATATTGCATTGCCAACTGGTGCCGGTGGCTTCCCTAACTCCCTAATGATCGGAAGGGAGTTAGGAAGAGTGTGTGATGGGAGGGTCGTACCCCCCAAATTTTTGTGTAACAAGTGGATGTGTCTTGTGAGGCATAAGCCTATCAAAACCCCAAAGCGCACTAGGGATTGTGTGTGTGCGTGTGTAAAGACATTACGAAGTGGAACACCCACTTGTCATTGCCTTCTCTCTTGAGAGATGATAGGGTCATAAGCAATGGGATTGTCTTGGCCGGATGAATAGGACCTCTACTTTAGGAGTAGATAAATTAGAGAGTGAGTTGGCTTAAATACATGTTAATATTGATACACAATGGTATTGGTTCAAATTTATAGCTTTTGTGATTCGTTATGATACTTGTGTTGATGAGATTTGACAGATAGGTGTTTTTGATAATGCCTGTGTGATTATTATTGCTTATCTCTAAAAAGAATTACTCATGACTCCTTGCTGGATATAGTAGTGAAACATGGCATCTGATTCTACTTACTGGGCTTTATAGCTCATTCCTTTACTTCTTATCCATGTAGAGTAGAAGCTACAAGACAAAAACAACCAGTTGGGTCATCGTTCTGGTGGCTGAAGACCTGTACCTGCCAAGGAGACCCTTTTGATTATACGTGTTTGTTGGCCGTGGGCCATGTTCCTGTTTGTGTTCGAGATATGTATTTGTTATATTTGGGCCTTAGGTGCTCTAAACGATTGTAATACTCTAAGTTGTATTTGTATAAATATAAGTTTCAGTTTCAATTTCCCAGATCTAGCATGATTGTGGTTAGAGTTTTGTCTTTTTTCGTGGTTTTCTTTGATTAGCACTTTTTTAAACATGTAAGCGCACTCCGATCTGAGTGGCATTAGCTACATCTGGATCACAAACCCGCACTCTGTTTCCCTCTGACAAGAACGACTGAGGGTCAGAGGGTGGGGTCGTGACAGGATTGATAATTATTATACAAAAAAAGACCAAAGGCATAGGATAATCATACTAGGTAATGAATTAACATGCAAATAAAATATGCATAAATATCTCAAAATTATAAACCAAGCATGCAAAATAAATATATAAATCAACATCAAAATTTAGAGATTAAAATTAAAAGAGACCCTTTGAGGCCGAGTTTGTGTTTTAGAAGAAACACAATTTTTTCCTTGTAAAACAAACTTTAGTGACTTGTGTTAAAAAAAAAAACAACAGGAAAAAGAAAAATTTTGAAATTCACTGAAATTTCAATGAATTGAACTATAATATTGAAGGGGCTTCTTAGCCTTCTTAAAGTAAGATGAAAAACTTGATGTAGTCTCAAAATTTGGGAAAATAGAGAGAACGTGTGGGACGAGGGAAAACATTGCAGAGAGATAAATCCTGATGTAATTGCAAAATATTTTTAAAAAAATATTGTTTCAATCTCAAAATTTTGGAAAGCCTGCTTATGTGCAGAGAAAGTTTGAGGTTAGAATCTTAAACCCTAATTCCTCGATCCTTTGAACTTGATTTTCTTCTTCCTTTGGTTTCTCGTTCCTTTTGACTTCAAGAGGTTCTGAGTTATGAAAACTGTAAAAACAATTGTGTGCTTATGGGAATGCTGGTAAACTCAGGAAAAAATAAGATATAAAAAAAAGATAGCAATCAGACTGCACAATATATTAATACTGAGAAAATTATGGATATTGAAAAAAAAAAAAAATTATAAAAAAGAAATGGCTAGCCTTGGAGAAAAACCAAGCGCTTTCATCTAAAGATGATGTACACCCATCTAAAAAAAATACGGCCTCAAATTACTGCAAATACAAACATAAATCCAACATTATTTCTTTCACAGATTGCAAGAAACATTAAGAGAAGTACCCAAGATTTCGCACAGAGAGCGACCCCAAGCTTTTACAGTGAGAGAGTATCCAAGATTTCGGAAAGCCACAGAGGGGGAGGGAGCAAGGATCAATAAAAAAATAAAAAAATAAAGAAATAATGGAACCTAGGAGTTGTGGGTTATGGGTCCACCACGCTTTCGCTAACCTCGCTCAAATACCAATGTTGGGTTATTAGGGAAGAGATGAACCCCAAAACTCCCAGGATTACTGACGGTGTCATAAGACTGAGGATCGTAGAGTGGGAGATTTTCTTGAACTATGAGAACTCTCTGTATCTGCCTCTCCATGGCCATGAAAGGCCTAATTATAGAGGGATAGAGGAGGTCGTTCTCCAACGTTCAGCTTTCTCCTAAAGACTCTGAGAAACGTGTAATCCTAGGAGATGGGTGGTTATTTTCTACCTGTTAGATAACGACACTTTCTCTTTCCAAGAAGCCTTTCTATTTCCAAGAAGCCTTCCTATTTTAGTGATAAGCATAATCTTTATGATAAAATAAGGACGAGGGCCCCATGGCCACTTATACATACCAACACATATATGACCACATGATCACCACCCCAGCATGAGGTCTCCATGGCCTTCCCAAATAGGTTGAGAAATTGCCCTTCACTGCCTCTAGGTCGGGAGCGGCTTGAATGGTTCAATTCTGAAAGATAAATCCCGTGTCTTGTGTGGGTTCAAACCTGCCCTGAGCAGTTACTGTTTGGGCATCAGCGTGCAAAAATTTGACAGCTTTGGAATATTGTGGCCACATTACCTAAGATGAAGTCAACAGTATCGTAGATACGACAATCTTTATAGAACTGGTGGAGGGAGTGGCACAGAGGGTGTTCTGATAGGCCGAGATATTGACCCATAGGAAAGCAGCAAAGTTCGATTGGACATGGAGGGCTACTACCTGGTGCTTGGTGGGGCCGGCGGTGTTGATAACAGTGAAGTCGCGAGCAATGAAGCCCTCACCAAATACAGTTGCAATGCAGATCATAAAATTCCGAGGGATGCATTTAAGCTTAAGAACTCCTTGTGAACAGAGAGTTGTGCTTGTTAACATAAAAAGTAAATAGAGAGTTGGAAGTAGGCATGGAAAGTATCTTTTAAGATAGTATTAAAATGAGAAAACGTTAAGGTGACTTCAGAGAGATTGACAAGGAAGAATAACAAAAATAAATTGTAATGGAGAGAGGGAGATATGAAGAAAAAACATTTATATTATGCCCAGAGAGAGATATGAAGAAAAAACATTTATATTAAATGCAGGAGAGATGCACATGAGATTTTTGAGAGTTTACAGTAAAAAAAGGGCAAATTTTAACCCAAGAGAGAAAGAGAGAGAGAGAGAAAGAAAACTAAGAATACCCAAATGAGAATATTGAGATCAACGTAGAGAGAGAATAAAATTCCAAAGAGTGAGAAAGTAACCGAGAGAGAGAGAGGGAGGGAGAGAAGAGAGATCCCAAACAAAGAGAGGAGAGCTAAGAAGACCCAAATGAGAGAGAGGCACAATATGCAAGACCATTAACTAAAACGTATCGAGAGAGAGAGAGAGCTTGCATGAACATAAAACAGAGAGAGAGAGACTCACATAGTGTTGAAGAATTGTACGTAGAGAACCCATCCACCATATTCCTGCTCTTTGTGGTCACCGTCTTCTCCATCCCCTCCCCCATCAACATAGTGTTTGTCTTCTCTCTCCCCACCTCCACATTCTCCTTGTAAACCCTTCTCTCACTAAAATTACCAATTTCTCTCCTTCTCTTATCCAATTTGGGGCTTCTCTCACCGCTTTTGTTATCGTTGTACAATCCCCACTCCCATCCTTTGCCACACCACCATGTCAACCCCGACTTTCTCCGAATTTGAAGCTCTCCCGTCGACTCATGAGAATAAATTTTTCTCCAGCCCTTCTTCTGAGATCTTCTGTCAATCTTGCTCGAGAAAGCCCGATCAGACACGTATCTTGATTGGTCATGGTTGCATTGAGAAGCGCTTTCAGGTTTGCTAGAGTTGGCTGGAAAACGTGGTCCTTATCGGTTGATAAGTGGCTTTCTAACAAGTTGATGTGGTTTCGAAGCGAGACATGGTAGAGCAAATAGTAAGCAGAGTGGAACTGGAATAGGGTATGGTCAACAAGACGGAGGCAGTCTTTGTAAACCCCTATTTGCTGAGAATTCATGTTTTCTCGTTCTTTTCGTGGGAAAGTTAGATTTTGATTATGAAGGTCCTCGAAAGAGTTAATGGCCTCTTTTAGGGTTAATCCGATAATCTCACTCTGGTTTTTGGCAGACAATGCTTCAGACTTTGAAGGTAGAGTGTTGAAGCAAAATTTCGGATAAGGAGTGCCATTACATGATGACCGTAGAACGGCAATGGGTCACTAGAAATTTCATCCTGGTCATTTGAAAAAGGTTTGTGGGTCATTTTCGCGGCAACGGCAAGTGGAATGATTATAATAGCCAATATGAGTATGAATAAACATACAATTGAGGCAATTGATTTGAGGATGTTTCTTCTCGATATCTTGTTATTGCCAAAATCTGGAATTCCAATGGCAAGATAGCTAGAATCTAGAAGTCCAACGATCTCATGGCCGAAACTGATGGGGCTGAAATATTCAGCAAAATCTTGACATAGAACTAAAAAAACAAACAAACAATGTTATAACCTTTGAAACTCTCTCTCTCTGTTGGAAATTGGTGGTATTCTACTACTGCCGAAACAGAGAAATAAAGATGGGCAAGATAAAAAACATATCTTTATTTATTAGTTGAAAAATAAGTACAATTGAAGACTCCAACAATGACACATTTGGGTTATTTAAAGAAGAAGAAAACACTACGTGGGTCAATAGATATGGAGGTAGTTTCCACTTTTTATGTATGTTCCTAAGAATTAGAAATCCATTACAACTCAACCACTAAACCACTTCTACCACAAACAATACTTGACCCATTCAACCATTACATAAAACAAGGAGACCTCTACACTACACGTGCATCACACTTCATCACTCCCCCTTGATGCAAATCCGGATACACCAAGAAGAGATCTAAATTTCACAAACTTTGGATAAGAAAGTTCTTTAGTAAAGCCATCAACAACTTGTTCATTGGTTGAACAATACTTCATCGTGATCACACCTTCAGCACCAATGTCTCTGATGAAATGACGACGAAGCTCAATGTGCTTGGTCCTCTCATGGAAAACAAGATTCTTTGTCATTGAGATCGTTGCCTTGTTATCACAATAAATGTCTGTCTCGTGCCCTTGAACTAGTTGCAAGTCTTCCAGAATTCTCTTCATCCAAATAGCTTGACTAATAGTTGTTGTCACGACAATATACTCTGCTTCGGATGATGACAACGTCGTAGTAGCTTGTTTCTTAGAACTCCATGAAACAGCACCTGAACCAAGATTGAAAACATATCCTCTTGTGTTTTTCCTGTCATCTACAAAACCAGCCCAATCACTGTCAGTAAAACCAACTAATTGAAAATTAAGAACTGGTTTATACCAAATCCCATAATTGTCGGTTGCTCAGATGTATCTAAGAATCCGTTTGGCTGCTCCAAGATGATGCACTGAACGATTATGCATTAATCTTGAGACTAAGTTGACAAGAAACATGATATCTGGATGAGTATGAGTTAAATATATCAACCCACCAATAATACTTTTGAATAGCTTCTCATTACCCTTTGTCGTTCCATCATCCATGGTCAACTTCTCACTTGTTCATGGGAGTATAAACAACCTTACAATTCAGCATATTATACTTCTTAAGCAAGTCTAAAGCATACTTCTCTTATCAAATAAAAATACAATTATATGTTTATTGAATTTGAAGACCAAGAAAATAATGCAACAACCCCAATTCTGTCATATCAAATTCATGCATCTAGCTATCTGTGAATTCTCTAATAAGAATATTAGAGGAACCCATGTATATAATATCATCCACATAAATGCAAACAATAAGCACATCATTACCTTTCACGTTTACAAATAAGGTGGGATCACTTTCACTCCGGTAAAATTCATTCTGATGGAGGTAGGAGTTAAGTCTACTATAACAGGCTCTCGATGCTTGCTTAAGACTGTAAAGAGCCTTCTTCAACTTATGAACTTTCTCCTCTTTCCCATTGATAATAAATCCTTACGATTGATCAACATACATGTCTTCATCCAAAGAACCATTTAAAAATGCAGACTTAACATCAAATTGGAAGATATTCCATCTCATTTGAACTGTTAAAGCCAAAATTATTCTAACAGTTTCAAATCTAGCAATGGAAGAAAAAGTTTCAAAATAATCAACTCCATACTGTTGTACATACCCTTTGACGACCAACCTAGCCTTGTATTTTTTCACACTTCCATCAAGATAATACTTTACCCTGTAGACCCATTTCACGCCAATAGCATTCTTTCCTGGTGGCAAGTCCACAAGCTCCCATGTGTTGTTCTTTTCAGTGGTGGTCATTTCCTCCTTCATGGAATTCTCCCACTCTTCTTTTCCACAAACCTTCATCATAACTTGTAGGTTCTGCAACCATAAGAGCAAAGGTAGATTCATAAATTTCTTGTAAAGACCGAAACTTCCTTGGTGGAGTTTCACTGTCTTGAGATGATTCACTACTGCTCCTGTCCGGATTGCTAGAACCTCTAGAAGAAGACTGGACTGATGTTAGACTCTGTACTAGAGAAATCTGGGGTGACACCGCATCCTCCTCTAGCTGTACTACTTTTTTTTACCATTCTATTGCCAAACACTGTTTTCATAAAAAATAACATCTCAAAGAATGATTAGCTTCTTGGTGATCAGATTATACAACCGATAACCATTTGTTTCATTACTAAAACCAACAAAAATACATTTTCACTCTTCTTATCCAACTTAGCACGATCACTAGAGTCAATTAAGGTATATGCAATACAACCAAAAATTTCAAACCACTTACATTGGGCTTGATTTTCCACCATGCTTCATAAGGTGTCATATTCCTTACTACCTTTGTTGGAGATATATTGAGAAGATGGACTGATATTGCAACTGCCTCAGCCCAAAAATCATTTGGAAGTTTCTTCTCATTTAACATACTTCGTGCCATTTCCACAACCGTCTGATTCTTCCTTTTAGCAACGTCGCTCTATTCTGGAGTTTTTCTTGTTGTCAGCTGCCAGCGGATGCCATTTTCCTTGCAAAAGGAACTAAACTCATCAGACAAAAATTGTCCCCCTTTGACTATTCTGAGAATTTTGATTACACAGCCACTTTGTTTATCTGCAAAAGCTTTGAATTCCTTAAATCTTTCAAATGCCTCTGATTTCTAAACAAGAAAAAACACCCAACTCATACAAGTAAATCATCAGTAAATATTTACTCTTGTTCAAAGACAATGTGGTCATTGGTCCACAAATATCTGCATGAACCAATTGCAAAGGAATCTTGGCTCTCCAAGCTTTCCCAAAGGGAAAGGGCAGATAATGTTGCTTTCCATAAACACAACTTTCACAAACACTATCAACAGAGATAATAGATGGTAGCCCAGACACCATACTTGTATGACTCAATAATTTCATCCCATTAAAATACAAATGCCGATACCTCAAGTGCCAAACCCTACAATCATTATTAACATTAGCAACCAATACATAATCATCCAAACATGATAGCTCAAGAGGGAACATTTTGTTTTCAGCCACGTGGATCTTAACAATAGACTTCTTATATTTTCTACTTTTAATTTCACACACATCATCATGAAATAAAACCAAATATCCTTTTTGTATCAACTGACCCACACTAAGCAAGTTATGTGCCAAACCAAGAATAAAGTAAACATCATGGATTATTCTTTCAATACCTGACTTAGTCTTAACTGCAAAGATCCCTTTACCTTCGATCTGAACTGACTTGCCATCACCAAGCCGAACTTGCAATTGAACTGACTAGTCAATAGTGCAGAAAAGACCCTTTTGTCCAATCATATTGTTGCTACACCCACTATCTAAGAACCAAACATCAGTCTTACTTATATTAGGATTCAAATAAGTAAGAAACAAACTACTTTCCTCTTGCTTTTCTTCAACAAAGTTGGCTTGTTGCTTTGCCTTTTGCCAACAATTTTCTTCGATATGCCCATAGTCTTTGCAAAAATAGCATTGTTTCCCTCTATAGTTCTGCTTTTGGTTGCTTTTGGTTGCTTTTGTCACCATTCTTGTACTTTTAATGTCCCGTATCAGACCTTCCTTGACCACTTCCATGACCACGGTAGCCACCTCTTCCGTAGTCACCTCTACATCAGCCACTTCCTGCTTGCTTTTGACCAGAAGAGTCTCCACCATTTTTCTTTTTGCTCGAGATCTCCACCTTGGATTGAAAAGCAGCTAAAGATTCTTCTCTGTCGACCTGTTCATTCTCTCTTCATGTGCCAACAGAGAACCCATAAGTTCATTAAGGGAAAAAACATATAAGTCCTTAGACTCTTCAATGCATGTAACAACATGATCAAATTTATTCATAAGGCTTCTCAAAACTTTCTCTACAAATCTCTGATATGAGACATTCTCTCGAAAAGTTCTCATCTAATTTATGATAACAGAAATTCTACAAAAGAAATCTTGAACGGACACACTACCTTTCATAAAGATTGTTTCAAATTTTGTATGGAGTGTTTGCAATTTTACCACTGTTACCTTAGTATTCCCATGGAACTTCTGCCTCAAGATGGTCCAAGCTTGTTTTGACATGATGGCACTGGCAATCCGTGGGAAAATAGACTCCGCTACAGCTTGTTGCAAAACAAGCAAAGCTTTCGCATCCTTTTTACAAAGCTCCCTCGCATATATCGATGTTTCTGCAAAACCATTCTCAACCAAGTCCCAAAGTTCTTATGTAATAAAAAAAGTCTTCATTTTAATACTCCAAAACTCGTAATTTTCTCCACTAAATATATAAATCAACGATTGAGAAAGATTGAGGGTATTCATACCATTTGACATGATTAAACACTTACACATAACTTTTATCAGACAGCTCTTGTGTAATGGAATCACACCCAGAGAACTCTACTACAACAAGCAACCTCCACAAATTGCAACACACCCAATTTCAACCGAACTTGGCTCTGATACCACCAATGTTGGAAACTTGTGGTATTCTACTACTGCAGAAACAAGGAAATAAAGATAGGCAGGAGAAAAAATAGATCTTTATTTATTATCTGAAAAACAAGTACAATTGAAGACTCCAATAATGACACATCTGGGTTATTTAAAGAAGAAGAAAAACACTACATGGGCCTATAGATGTGGAAGTAGTTTCCACTTTTTATGCATGCTCCTAAGAATTAGAAAGCCCATTATAACTCAACAACTAAACCACTTCTACCACAAACAATACTTGACCCATTCAACAATTACATAAAACAAGGAGACCACTACACTACAAGTGCATCACACTTCATCACTCTCTCCGTCGATGCTTTTTTTATTACTACTGAACATGCATAGTAGTCTCAATGCATTTACATATATACATAAAGGAAGGCAAAACATCTATGTTTACCATGAAACAAAGATTTCGTAAAACTGACAACTGAATGAACAAAACAAAAGAATCTTGAAGATTGATTGTGTAAATATCAACAAAAACAAAGATGAAACCATTGAAGAAATTATAGGAACTAACAACAATTCAGATTTTAAAAAAAAAAGGAAAAGAAAAGGAAATGAACATGGTAAAATAAAAACATAAATGGGAAAAACAAATATTCAAATGTCGTCTACTAATCCATGGTTTTTATAAGATGAACTACCTCAAAGAGAGGAATGCAGATTCTCCTGTGACCTCTCTCTAACTATTGGTTTGGTCTCTCTAATATGTAAGGGCCTTCTATGTATTTATATACTTACTGGGGAAAATAATCATTTTAGTAGGTCAGCGACCTTACTACAGGTATTTCTCAATATCTTTATTATTTATATTTACAATATTACAATTTTTTTGGCTTCTTACTTTTAAATTTTTTTACAGTGTTGGAGCATTTTCGAGCTCTCACCACCAAGCCTACATTTTTCATCAACCCAGGAATGCCTAAGGTTTGCATGTGGAAGAAACAAGCATGCCACAAAAACATATCATTTGATAACATTGGTTAGGTGCCTCGATCTCGCCTTCCGAATCTTGGTGATCTGGTGGCACGTGTCTCGGGTTTCTGTGGATCCAAGATTTGAGATCGCTCTCTCGGAACCTTGCTCAAGGGCAAGGGCAGGTATACCAACCAATGAGAGATGAATTTTCGGTGGGTTCGGAACTTACTCAGGCTGGCTCGCGTGGGCGCCCTCTTAGATCATGAAGAAAGCCCCCCAACTGCTTGAGCTGGTTCGGAATCACCTCCCTTGACCTGTAATCCTCTTGCATTTCTGCACAACACTTCTATGGTAAATTTGTAAGACAAGTGGGTTGAGGGACCCACCATTGTCTTAGGGCAATGCATGTTCATATGAGAAGGCAATGACGTACAAGGTTAAATGAAAGATAGAAAGGATAAGAGAACTTGATGGGCGGCCAGAAGTTACTGACTCGGAGTGGTAGTAAGACGAGCATGGTTCACAGGATCAGCACGGCGGCAATACTACTCGAAACTGATGTCAATGCAACGGTACTAAGCTAAGTCCACCCTCAATCAAGCGAGAAGATAAAGGAGTAAAGAGAAGAGGGTGAGACGACAAAGAGGGCGAGGTCCGCACATCAATAGGCATCACGGTTCACAATGCGAGGAGACGACACATCCCTTGAGAATAGCGCTGACTCCTGACGAGGCATACGGCGAAGGTTTCTCTTACGTCACACCGCAATAGGCATGGGACGTAGGGAGAATGGCGATATGCACCGAATGTGTGGAGGAAGCTCACAGATGGCGATGGGTGTTGCCAAGGCCTCTAGCGGGCAGCAATAGGTATCGTCGTCTATGTTAGACGCGCAGCAAATGAAGACTCCTGCAAGTGGCAACACACTTCGCCGTCTGGGTTCTTCACCAAGACGTCAAAGCTACGTCTGTGGGCGGCGATGGGCAGCACCATCTACAGACTTCACTGAGAGAAAGAGACAGACGAGAAGAAGGGGAAGAAGACTCGTGCATGGTGCTACCATCGCCATGCGCGACCTATGAGACCAAGGGAGAGGCATGCACAACACTGCCACTGTCGTGCACGACCTCCTCGAGGAACTCAAACGAAGAAGAGGGAGAAGAGACGAGAAGAGAGGGAGAGAAGAAGAAAAGAAAATGAAGAGAGAAAAGCTTTACCTCAACCTTAGAGGTACCGGTCGAAAGTTTCTCTCACCTCACTCTCTCTCTCTCAAGTGTGACACAACAATAGTAAGAAAGAGAAACTTGTATTAAGTGAAAACTCTCTCTTGTGTGTGTATGTCACTGTGTCTTCTCTTCTGCATATCTTTTCTGCATACAATGATGGCATATATATATAGAAGTGTGCCCCAAACATAGGTGAATAATCAAAAGTAACCCTAATTGCTGGAAATTAAGATTAATTGGATTAAATGAAATTAGAAAATCGACTGAAAAATGATAGATTTGCCCCTTCCTAACAAGTTGTGGAATTTCATAACAATCCTTGTGTTGCCCTAAGACTTACGTGTTCTTGCATGGTTGATCCGGGGTTGTTCTCATGCCTGGTTGATCGTAGGATGTTTGTTTTCTTGTAGGGTTCGGCATGGCGATCGATTTGATACCAACTTCGAGCCATGAAACGTGTTTTTGGTGCACTATCATGTGACTTGAAATTTAAATAGATCTTAAAACCTTGGATTGATAGTTTGTTCGTTCCTTGATGTTTTTTGTGTTTCCTTCGCTGAATGACACTGAGCATGCCACTACGATCACAATGCACAAAACGCAGCTCGATTCCATGCCCGAACGAAGATTTTGTAAGTTTGAAATTTTGGCCAGAATCAAGGATTCCGGTGACATAATTTGTAGTATGTTCATCGGCTTCATGTGTAGAATCCGACCGTTCATCATGTACGGGTTCGGGTCAGAGATAGCCCGATACCTTATGCCCGCAATGAAATTAGTCTTGCGTCGACCGAGCTCGCGAGCAGCATGATTTGTCTGCTCGAGCAGGGCACGACACTGCTGAATTTCCTATACTTTTTTCATGGATCAACAACTTCTCTCTAGCTTTTCTTCACGCTCGGGTAACATCACGAGGCTTGCCACATATCAAATCTCTCGTCTTGACTAAACGAACATGCTCACCAAATTTGAGCGCGATCCAATGTGGGACAAGTGAGATATGAGCATCAAAATTCACTGCTCGTGACTGTTCCTTCAATGGTGTAGTGTTGCAAGGTGGCCGCACGAGAATAGCATGCAGCTTCTCCGGTTTCACTCTTTCGCCTATAACTTCTTCCTGGAGTGTTTGTTTGGGCTGAAATTTGACCTTGTGGGTTTCAACCGTGCCAGATTCAATGGTGATGGTCCCACAACAATTTGAGATGCTGAAAATGTAGCTCTAGTTATAGGGGTCGTTTCAAGGTACCAAAGGCTGATTCTACCAGAACTGTTTCTCAGTCTGTACTGCCTTAGACATATCGAAATGCAACGAAACTTGGTAAGAGACTCTTGAGAGACCTCATGAAGATCTAATTTTGGGGCTGTTTTGAGATTGTCAAAATTTCCACTACTTGCTAGGCCTTTATTGAGCAGGGGCCCCATGTTGATGAAAAATACCTTCCAACAGCATGCCCCGCCGAATGTTGTGCTTTGATAGGATTGAGAAGTACAATCATTTGGGAAGTTTGAGGGATCTTGTCAAAGTCTGCACCCTCAGGAGACTATCTGCAGTTCTGAAACACGAGGCCTTTGTCAAGACCTCCTCGTACAGAACCATGCCTTTTTTGAAGGAAAAATGCTACGAACCTTCATTCGGCATTGTTTACTATTGCACCAGGTTTGCTTTTGATGCTCAAGGTATCTCCTATAGGTCCCGTCTGGCGGGGTCCAGTCGGGGGCTTCTGACCCAACCCGAAAGTCTAGCCTCATGTAGGGGGTTTGGCGAAGACTACCCTGAAGACTGTGGCAGGTTAGACCCTAGCTTCATCAATTTCTTGTCTTCGCGATGGTTCTTAGAACTTTCGGAGGGATCTTTTGGTCATCGTCCTACCCTCAAGGACTCTTGTTGTCGTTGGAAGATCTTGTGCAGCTCTCACTCCCTGATGAGCCATAAAACTGGGGAGATCTTATGTGCTCTCACTCCCTGATGAGCCTTGAAACTAGGGAGATCTTATGTGCTCTCACTCCCAGATGAGCCTTGAAACTGAGGAGATCTTATGTGCTCTCACTCCCTGATGAGCCTTGAAACTGGGGAGATCTTATGTGCTCTCACTCCCTTGTGAGCCTTGAAACTGGGCAGATCTTATGTGCTCTCACTTCCTGATGAGCCATGAAACTGGAGTGCCGACTGAGGCTGTGGAAGTGCGTTAACCTGCCATGTCGGTCTGAGTGCCCTTTTTGCGGGTTTTCACTTGAACAGGGGAAGTGATGCTGTGAAGACAGTTTTCACCAACTTCTGTTATTTTTGGGCTCTTTTACCCATGATCATGTGGTAATGCCCACCCTTTTCATCCATTTTCGCTCATGGTGCCCTTTCGGGGTTTTCACCTTGCCTGGGTTTCTTTTTCCACATAACTCTCTTACTCATGGTTTCATGATCATGCCTGTCAATCATTTTTACTCATGTCATTCGCTTGTCAAGTGTACACCATGCCCCTTTTTTTATATAATACGTGTTTTAGGGTCGTGCCTTCGAGACCTGTGCAAAGGCTTTTAACATCATGTGGCCAGGACGTGCACTATAGTTTTTAGGTCATACAGCTGGGCCGTGATAGTAAGGAATGGCAGTCTGTAGAGACCATAGAGTGAGTCTGGTGATCACTTTGACCCACTTGAGGAGATGGCATGAAGTTGCCTGTAGAGAGTTGATGATGAGTGGGTGAATGATGGTGACCCACTAACTGGGTGGCGAGATGGCTCATCGTTTCGTGAACATGGGTAAGATTCACTAGGGAATGGTGAAAGACAGTAATGGTGATGTAGGCGGTATGCGCATACGAATGGGCCGGCTAGGGAAGGCATCCATGAAAATGCACATAAAGGGCATGTGCACATACGTAGACTCACTGGGGAGGCAATGGAAGTGGATTGTGCACACAAACGGGTCGGTTAGGGAGGACATGTGTGAAGATGCACATAAAAGGGAGGTGTGCGCGCATATGGGACGTCTTTAAAGTCATGCCTCCTGGACTTGGGCGAAGCAGTTTAACGTCATGCAGTCAGGACGTGCACTATGGTTTAAGGTCATATAGCTTGGACCGCAGTTATGCAGTTTAAAGTCATACAACTAGGACCATGCAGTTTAAGGTCATGCAACTAGACCTCTGCTACAGTTTACGGTCATATAGTTTGGACCATAGCTATGCAGTTTAGGGTCATGCAGCATGAACCGAGTACGAGTCACCAAGTCAGTAGAGCTGCATGGTGGGTAGGTACATGGATAGTAATGTGAACCCTGGGGATAAAGATAGTTAAGGCTATACACATGTGGAGAGATGTAGATGAAGGTGGTGACCCTACGAGGAGTAATAAAAGGGAGAGGCATCACTGGGGATTAGGACGTCCAGTGTGACTCCACGGGGATGATGAATATCGGTGTGCATGGATCTCTGACACGCCAGAGCACAGATGAACCCCACCGTGGGGTTAAAGGGAGGATGGCTCTAACTCTCTGGAGATGATGGGGTGAGTACAACCCCTGTACACATCTAACTCCACTAGGGGTCTAGTTGGAATTATGTGTATAGGCCATTTGTCGCCCTGCGCGTTACAGTTTTAGGGTCTTGTAGCTCGAACCATGGCTATGCAATTTTAAAGTCATACAGCTAAGACCATACAGTTTGCGATCGTGCAACTAGACCTCTGTTGTTTAGGGTCGTATAGTTTGGACCATGGTGCTAAGCCTTTTAACGTCATGCGGTCAAGACGTGCACTATGGTTTAAGGTCACACAGCAGAACCATGGTTGTAAGTTTAAAGTCATGTGACAAGGACTCTGTCGTTTAAGGTCGTATGACTAGACCTTTGCTATAGTTTACGGTCATATAGTTTAGACCATGGTCGTACAGTTTTGAGTCGTGAGACAAGGACTATGGCTGTGCAGTTTAGGGTCATGCAGCTTGGACTATGGCAGTGCAGTTTAAGGTCATGCAACACAGACCGGGACTATGCAGTTTAAAGTCGTACAGTTAGGACCATGGCTATGCAGTTTAAAGTCGTACAGCTATGGCCATGGTTATGCAGTTTAAAGTCATACAACTAGCACCATGGCTATGCAGTTTAAAGTCGTATAGCTAGGACCATGGCTATGCAGTTTAAAGTCATACAGTTAGAACCATGGCTATGCAATTCAAATTCGTACAGCTAGGACCATGGCTATGCAGTTTAAAGTCTTACATCGAGGACCACAGCTATGCAGTTTAAAGTCGTACAGCTAGGACATGGCTATGCAGTTTAAAGTCGTACAGCTAGGACCATGCAGTAGTGAGGGAAGAGACTCCATGGGGAATAGAGCCATCACCAGAAAATGGGCTCACTGAGGAGCGAGATTGTAGTGCAGGGAATGAACTTCCTGAGGATATGGGACAATGGTCCGAAGGGGAGTGCCAAGGCATGTGTGTGGCACTAAGTGTGGAGTGGTACATGCATCAGTAGGCTTGAGTGATGCGTTAAGTCCTTTAGTGAAGCTTGCAGTAGTAGCCCTTAGCAAATTGGGCGGTGATAACTCTTTGACGAGGCTCGCGATAATAGCCTCTTGACGAAGTGCTCGACGAAGGTCTTGACGAGGCATGCGACGATGGTCCCCTGAACGAAGCGTGTGGTGATAGTCCCCTGGGCGAAGTGCTAGACAAAAGTCTTGACGAGGAGCGCGACGCAAGTCTTAGCGAGGCACGTGGTGATGATGCTTTGGGTCTCGGGCTTGACCCAACCTGGCCTGGTCTTATCGCCATCAAGAGTTGGGGATTGGAGCGTCATTCTGAGTTTGTTGGGGCAGTCTTCGGCACTGCAAGGTATAAAAGGGGAAGAAAACCCACTTTACTGTTTTATCAAAGGGTTAAAACAGTCGAAGGGTTTTTTAGAGAGAGAGAAAGAGCCAAAGCTTCTGGCGAAGGTTTTCCAGCGAGCACTTCCCGGCCAAAACTTACAGAGACATGCCCTTAGAAGGTTTTTTTTTTTTACGAGCTTCAGGAGGTGCGAAGCTTCGTAGCATGATTGCAAACTTTTTTTGGCAAGTGTCGAGACTTTCTAAGTAAGGAAGGGCCTTAGCAGAATTTGCAAAGGTGCACTGCCAGAGTTCGAGTGCTCCTTCAGTCGTTCTACTACTGAAGGGGATGTCGCAGGGAGTTCAGAGGGCTCTATCAGCAGTTCTCTTTGGTGCTCTTGCTGCGGCTTGGTGAGGCTGGAGTCTTGGATCTCTCTGTTTAGAGAGTCGAAGTCTGGGCACCGTCGAGCAACACCTGTTTAGAACGTTGCGGGCAGCTTTTTACGTCGTCGCCAGCATTGGACGTTTACAAGAGGTATTTAAGGTCTTGCCCGGCTTTGACCGCTATGAGGTGCTTTTAACATCGTCACCTATTTTGGCCAACTCCTGAGATATTGATGATTCAGGGATGTCTGCCTGATTGGACGATAAGATGAGGTGAGCTACGGCTGCGATGAAGTCTTGCAAGGTTGGCAACGGAGGACGGGGCCTGAGGAACTCTTCCTCTACTGATGGTTGAGGATGATTCCTTTGGCGAGCTGACCTGGGTGCTCGCCGTCTCCCTTGGGATCCCTAAGGAGGTGTTTGGACCACCCTATTAGGCTGGTGAGAGGCTGTAGCCTAACGGACCGCCTCACGTCTTAGGGACTTGAGCCTACTTCGCCCATGGTAGACTTCCCAGGGCTGAGAGGTCGAGGGCTCTAAGGGATCCAGTGCATGCTCATGTGGGGCTTGTAGTGTGGCTTCCTCTTGAACGGGAGCGAGGGTCCGAACGTGTTCCAGGATAACAGCACAAATGATGAGACCTTGTTGGAATTTCTCTACAACTATGGCCTCGAACCCATAGCAGTCTTTAGTTCGTGGCCCCACACTTGATGGTATGGGCACCAGAGCTTTTCCGTGCCCCTGGCAAGATGCTTAGGTTGTCTGGCAGTCTTGGGGGTGACGAGATCCTGGTGGAGCATTTCTTCAAAGAGGGCCTGGAGAGAGTCTTGCCCAGCGCTTCCCTGGGCTTGCATCGGGAGGTCATCTTGTGCAGGCCAGAGAGGGACCTGAGGGTGTCTTCCTGGGTTACCTTGAACTTCCTGGTACTACAGCATCTTTTCTACCAAGAGTTTATGAAAGTCAGTACACTCGCTAACATCATGGCCTCATATCTGGTGGTACACGCACTAGAGGATCTCGATCCCTAGAGGTAGGAACTTAGGCTGTGTTATCGGCTTTGGGTTGGAGATTCCTTCTTCAAGTATTATGGAGAAAAATGCACGAAAGATAGCTGGTGCCCCGTCGTCCTCTTGGATCATGACTATGTTGGATGCCTCAGTTACCCCGAATGTCTTTTTCAACTCTTCGAGCTCTATCTGACCCTTGTTGATAAGAGCTTCGATAGTATCGTTAAGCTTATAATAGTCGTGAGTGGGGTGGGCTACTCTCCTGTGATAGGCGCAGTAGTTCTCATTTACCCCCTGCCTCGGGGCCTCTATAGTGGTGACCTCTGGTAGCTGGATCATGTTCTGTGCTAACAACAATTGGGGCAGTGCGGGGATCCACTTCGTGTCAAAGGGGTAAACCTTATTCTGGTGCTGCTAGTCATTTCGCTTGTTGTTTTTAGGAGGCAAAACAGCATTGTATGATTGCTGCTTGCCCCTGGCTTGAGGCATCTGTACCTTGGAGAGGTCGAGAGTTTGAGGAGCTGCGCTGATCACTGCCTTTTAATTGCCCCGACTGCTGGAGCGAGAGTTTGTGCCGGAGGGTTGCTAGCGAGAGCTGTCGTGCTTGAACAATTCCTCAATACGAACTGCCTTAGAAATGAGCTCTGACATGGATGGTGGATTGGTTGCCTCGACATGCAGGGCGATCTCGGGAAGCATGTTCCCTATGCAGGCCTAGACTGCTTCCTTCTCGGTCATGGGGGTGGCATGGAAGGTTGCCATCTCTCTCCATTGGGTGATGAACTTGTCAACCGGTTCACCAGGGTCTTGCATCAGAGTGAGGAGCTCGATGGTCTCCACATTCCTTTGAACTTCGTAGAAGCGTTGGTAGAACAACTGCTCCATTTCTTGCCATGTGTGCACTGAGTTCAGAGGCACCGAGTTCAGAGGCAGCCGAGCATACCACTGAAAAGCCGGTCCTTCGAGAGTCTCGACAAACTAGCGGAGGTGAAGTCGTATGTCCGTTGTCGTCTCCCGACGGGTTGCTTGGAAGTGGGCGGTGTATTGATGAGGATATGTAGTACCATTGAACAGGGGAAGTTTCCCTTTTTGGTAGTTTGGGGGAAACGATACCTGGTCAATGTACGACGGATATGGCTTTTAGTAGAGTGGTGTCTCCTGCATGCCTGGGACCTTGTTCTTGAGGCTATGGGCCAACATAGCATCTAAGTCAGTTTGGAAGACCCCGCGAGAAGGAGAGTTGTCTTGAGAGACCGGCGGGGGAGTATGCCTAGGGGCTGTGTCCTCACCAGTAGGGGAGTTGGAGGAAAAAGGGGACCTGGTGGCCTCTAGGCACTACATCTTTCCAAGGATGGCTTGCATCATTTCCTCGAACTTGTTCATCTGTTCCTCCTGAAAGTTGTTAGGGTCATTGATCACTATGACACTGAACGTTTCCTCTAGGGGGCCAGAGTCAGGTGATGCAGCGGACTGCTGAGGCTAGCGAGTCGTACGTGGCAAGTCAGTCTGAAGGGGCTCAGCTTGCCTCGACTGGACTCGGGCTTTGTATGCCGATCTGGTGAGCACCAGTTCTTGACAATCTTGAGAGTATGCCTTTTGGGTGGTGATCACCGAACAGTACTCCTTGACTTGCTCAGGTTCTGGAGTTTGAAGAGGGAAAAAGGGATTACATGGCAAGAGGTCGTCAGGGGTGGTGACCTCGACTGCCTAGGAGGCTTCCCTGGTCAAGATCTGCAAGCCTCTTTTCTTCTTTATCTTGAGGCGGTTGTGGACCTCATTCCAAAACAGAGCTGGGGACCTGGACTACCCCGTTTTCTTAGAACAGGCGAGGGAGATGTCTATGTGCTGAAGCAGGGAGTGGGGCCCAAGGATGGAAGGCAGCTTGGGTTCCTGCTTTAAAGGCTGGATACCTCTGTCCGACATCGAGCCATTGCCCCAATTTCCTTTGTGAGGTCAAGGTGCTTGGCTGACCCGGGGATGGCTCAAGATGGTATTCTTAGGGAAGACCTTTGAGTACCAGGGCTCGAGGTGCTTGCCTGGTATTGGGGGAGCTGCAGAGGAAAGAGGGGTCAGCTCGTGACTCTGCTTGAGTCTGGATCCGAGAGAGACATACAAAGATGGTGCGTGTGCACCTTCAGAGTTAGCCATCTGGGTGACTTGGGGTTCAGCCCGGGCTCGGTCAATGGGTTCGACTTGAGGAGGTCGAGACCCACGAGCTTGTGTTTGTGAGGGACGAGGCGGGAGCTTGTCTCTCATAAGGTGAAGCTGTGTGTGCCGGGAGGGAAGACATAGAGGTCGACCCTCCTGTGCTCGAGATGCCATAGAGCTAGCGCTACCCTGAGCTGTGGAAACGGAATGCATGATGCATGAAGGGTTCGGCCCGAGATGGCCTAGCCCTGAATGTGAACTCAAGGCAATGTGAGGGTTTCCCCAAGGTGTAGCTCGAGTGGATAGGCCACGAGCCTTTGAGTGTGTGAGAGGGGTGATGACCTCATGACCTCCACCTCTGTGTACCGACCCTCCAGGTGTGAAGGCTCGGAATGATGAAGGAGCGTAGGGGAGTTGCCTTGCGGTGAACCTCAAGAGCAACGGCAGTTTGCTTGCCTTTCATAGGGATGGACAGGGAAGCCTTCAGCTGTACTATGGCAATATGACTGGCAGGAGATTTGCCAGTAGCAGGGTGTGCAGCAACATGAGTGTTACCTATGCAAGGGGCCTTGGCTGGGGATCCATCGGGGTGAGAAAGCGGGGAGGCGGGGACCCTTACGTCCCCTCTAACACCGATCCAGGTGAGGACCTGGGAGCCGGTCTGTGAGTCCTGACTCAAAAGGAGAGTAGGGAAGGAGGCTTGAGCAGCTCGCTTCCCTGGGACTGCCACAAGTGGAGGGATAAGGTAGTCCCTGACCCGGATGAGTGGGTTGAACAACCCAGGTGCCATAAAACAGGTGCACAAAGTAAATAAGGAAACTGGTCAAACAAGAGCGAACTGACAAAGGCATAGTAAGTCCCCAGAGGAGTCGCCAAGCTGGTTAGGTGCCTCGATCTTGCCCTCCGGATCTAAGTGATCTGGTGGCATGTGTCTAGGGTTTCTATGGACCCGGGATTTGAGATCGCTCTCTCAGAACCTTGCTCAAGGGTAAGGGCAGGTACACCAATCAATGATAGAGAAATTTTAGGTGGGTTCGAGACTTACTCGAGTTGGCTCGCGTGAGCGCCCTCTTAGATCATGAAGAAAGCCCCCTAGCTGCTTGAGTTGGTTCGTAATCGCCTCCCTTGACCTGTAATGCTCTTGTTTTTCTGCACAACACTCCAATGGTTAATTTGTAAGACAAGTGGGTCAAGGGACCCACCCTTGTCTTAGGGCAATGCACGTTCATATGAGAAGGCGATGAAGTACAAGATTAGATGAAAGATAGAAAGGGGAAAGAACTAGACGAGGGCGAGACTCAACATGACAGCCAAAAGTTACCGACTCAGAGTGGTAGCAAGTCCGTCATGGTTCACAGGACCAGCACGACGACAATACTACTTGAAACCGAGGTCGGCTTGGCGGTACTAAGCTAAGTCTATCCTCAATCAAGCGAGAAGAGAAAGGGGTGAAGAGAAGAGGGCGAGACAGCAAAGAGGGGGAGGTCCGAAAATCAATAGGCATTGCGGTTGACAATGCGAGGAGACGACACATACCTTGCAGATAACGCTAACTCCTGACGAGGCGCACGGTGATGGTTTCTCTTACGTCGCACGACGATAGGCGTGAACGACAATATGCACCGGACATGCGCAGGAAGTTCGCGGATGGCAATGGGTGTTGTCAGGGCCTCTAGCGAGCGGCGATAGGTATCGACGTCTATGTTAGTCATGCAGCAGATGAAGACTCATGCAGGCGGCAACACACTTTGTCATATGAGTTCTTCACCAAGACGTCAAAGCTACGTCTGTGGGTGGCGATGGGCAGCGCCGTTTACAGACTTCACTGAGAGAAAGAGACAGACGAGAAGAAGGGGAAGAAGACTCGTGCATGGTGCTACCCTCGCTATGCGCGACCTATGAGACCAAGGGAAAGACATGCACGGTATTGCCACTGCCGTGCACGACCTCCGTGAGGAACTAAAACAAAGAAGAGGGAGAAAAGAGAAGAAGAGAGAGAGAAAAAGAAAAGAAAAAGAAGAGAATGAAGGTTTACCTCAACCCTAAGGGTACTGATCGAAAGTTTCTCTCACCTCACTCTCTCTCAAGCATGACACAACAATGGTAAGAAAGAGAAACTTGTATTAAGTGAAAGCTCTCTCTTGTGTGTGTATGTCACTGTGCCTTCTCTTCTGTATATCTTTTCTACATACAATGATGGTACATATATATAGAAGTGTGCCCCAAACATGGGTGGATGATCAAAAGTAACCCTAATTGTAAGAAATTAAGATTAAATTGAATTAAAAGAAATTAGAAAATAGGGTGCAAAATGATAGATTTGCCCCTTCCTAACAAGTTGTGGAATTCTATTACAGTCCCTGTGTTGCCCTAAGACTTGCGTGTTATTGCATGGTTGATTCGGGGTTGTTCAGATGCCCGGTTGATCGTAGGATCATTGTTTTCTTGTAGGGCTCGGTATGGCAAACGATTTGATACGAACTTCGAGCCATGGATCGTGTTTTTGGTGCACGATCATGTGACTTGAAATTTGAATAGATCTTAAAACTTTAGATCCATAGTGTGTTCGTTCCTTGATTTTTTTTGTGTTTCCGTCACTGAATTACACTGAGCATGCCACTACGATCACAGGGCACCAAACGCAGCTCGATTCCATGCCCGGATGAAGATTTTGCAAGTTTATGGCTGAAATCAAGGATTCCGACGGCGGAATTTGCAGTCTATTCGTCAACTTCATGTGCAGAATCTGATCGTTCATCATGTACAGGGTTCGGGTTAGATATACCCCGAGACCTTACACCTGCAATGGAATTGGTATCACATCGATCGGGATCGCGAGCGTAATGATTTGGCCTCTCGAGAAAGGCATGACGCTGCTGAATTTCCTGCACTTTCTTCATGGATCAGCAACTTCTCTCTAGTTTTTCTTCGCGCTCGGGTATCGTCACGAGGCGTGCCACATATTGAATCACTCGTCTTGACTAGACGAACATGTTCACGAAATTTGAGCATTATCCAACATAGGACGAGTGAGATATGAGCATCGAAAATCACTGCTCATGACTGTTCCTTCAATGGTGTAGTGTTGCAGGGTGGCCGCACAGGAATAGCTTACGGCTTCTCATATTTTACTCTTTCACCTATAACTTCTTCCTAGAGTGTCCGTTTGGGCTGAAATTTGAACCTTGGGGGTTTTCAACCGTGCCAAATCCAATGGTGATAGTCCCACAGCAATTTGAGATGCTGAAAATGAAGCTCTAGTTATAGGGGTCGTTTCAGGGTGCTAGAGGTCGATTCTATCGAAATTGTTTCTCAGTCTGCACTACCTTAGACATGTTGGAATGCGAAGAAACTTGGTAAGAGACTTTTGAGAGACCTCATGAAGATCTTGGCCAATTCTGGGGCTGTTCTGAAACTGTCAAAATTTCCACTACTTGCTAGGCCTTTATTGAGAGGGGGCCCCATGTTGATGAAAAATACCTTCCAACAAACATCTCGTTTGATATGGCTAGTGATTAGCTTGTTTGCTTATAATCTAGTAGATAATCACCTTGTGCTTATAATCTAATAGCTAATCTAGTATGAATGCCTTGCCTTATTGTATATATCTCATGCTTATTTTTGTAGGTGACCTGGCAACCGTATGAGGAGTCGCATAAAATTGCAGAGTACTTTATGTGTCGATCATACCTCATTAGTTTCAACATTACATAGTACTATATGCCCGATCGCGTGTTGCGACAATTTGGGAAGATGAAATGTATTCCTGTTACGCCACCCAAGTAGGATAAGAGGGAGAAGATCAACATACATCCCACAAATTGGACTGAAGAATTGGGAAGGCAGATAAAAGATTGGAAACAACGAGAACATAGTGTTGTTAAGGCACCCTTAGATAAATATGGTAGAGTACCTACGGAAGAGTACATGGCTTAATACAATATGTTTATGCAAAGAAAAACCTCATTTCGCCCCTTGTCGTAGTCGCAATCCCATGTACAACCCTCCGCAGGCCAATCCCATATACAACCCTCCACAGGCCAATCCCAGGATAATAGATTGGTATAGTATTTATTATATATGTCTTCTTATTTTATCATCTTAATATCTTAAAATTGTGAAAAATATATCTAATGGTCAATTTTGTTTTTTTTTCACTCTCTACTTGCAGCGACATACCTGTATAGATTTGCTACAAGCTGCACTTAACGGTAAAGTAATAGCCGAGGAGTCCAAACGTTATATACAGGCGGCTCATGATCTGCTACTGAATAACAATTCTGTAGAGAGAGGTGTCGAGGAGACAGCGCAGATTATGGGTGGAGAAGTGGAAAGTGAGAGTGAGGAGGATGGTGATAGTAAAAGAAAAGAAGACGATGATAAGGAGAAGAGGATGATGACGGCGGAGGATGATGATGGAAAAGATGATATTGAAGGCCACGACTATGGTGATAGTGAGTCTGAAAATAAGAGAAGAACAAAGAAAAAAGCTGATCACTTTCAATCGCAGCCGTTACAAGAGGAATTTAGGTGGAATTTGTAGTCGCGAAGAGATGGGCATGCCAACGAGGAACCCGATGTGAGGGGAAAGAGTGTTTTTAGTTGACCAAAAAAAGAGTTGAAGCGAAGAAATTTACCTTCTTGTTTTTTTCTTGGATATGTATATTTGAAACAAATGTTAAGTAAATAATATGGTTGATATTGATCACCATTCATATGTATTTTTGGATTTGATTGGTATATTTGAAACAGATGTTATTTAAATGATATGGTTGTCATATATTTTGATGTTGAGTTTGATATGTATTTTTATATTTTATATGAATGTTCAAAACAGATGTTAAATCAAGGGTATGTTACATAAATGAGATATCTCTCTTTATCTGCCTTTTCAATTATGAGAAAGTCATCAAGTTGGAGATTGTATATTTTTATGACAATGTAACTTGGTTACCTGATGCAGTTGCTTTCATGCAATGCTAGTTGTTGCTTTGGTGATAAACTATGAATACAGCGAAGAGAAGTGTAACTCCTTTAACAAAACATGTAGGATATCAAGCATAGAATGTAAAGGCACAACCAAAGGCTAACATATAATACCACCAAAGGCTAACATATAACACCACTAAATACCTAACTCACTTCTCCCTATTATTAGTTCTCCCTATTATTAGCTAACATATAACACCACCAAAGGCAAAAGGACAAAAAAATAAAAAAAGAAGAAAAAAAAGGTTGAGGGACAGCACTCTGGCAGTAGAATAACGCAATCCGGCAGTAGAAGAACTTGCTCAGGCATTCTAAAAGGCCAATCAAGCAATGTAGGCTCTGAAGCCACAGTGCTCCAGCAGTCCCATAAAACGCTTTGGCAGTCAACTTTTCGGACAAAATGCACTCCGGCAGTCTAGAAGCTCACTCCGGCAATAGGTGCTTTGTAGCGTCAGCACTCCAGCAGTTTAATAGATCGCTCCGGCAATGAAGACATACGCTTTGGCAGTACAAATACGTGCTCCGGTAGTACAGTTTCTGGAGACGACACGCTCCGACAGTTTGAAAGCATGCTCCAGCAATATATGCTCTGGAGCCACAGCGCTCCGGCAGTGTACTAGTGCGCTTCGGCAGTGTGTTCAATGCTCTGGAAGTATATGAACGTGCTACGGCAGTACACCTTTTGGAGACATTTCCCTCCGGCAGTGCACTCCAGCAATAGAGGCTCTGGAGCCACAGCGCTTCGGCAGTGTAGTAGCGCACTCCGGCAATGTATTCAACGCTCCGGCAATATTGGAACGCTCTGGTATTATAGCTTCTGAAGACATTTCACTCCAACAGTCTATTAAGGCACTCTGGCAATAGAGGCTCTAGAGCCACAGCGATTTTTTTTATATGGGAAGGGTATTTTCGTCCAAAAAAAAACAACTTTTTACCTTGGGGAGTTTTTGCGAAGAAAGTTTGTTGTGAGGAAAAAAGTAAAGGGTTGGATGGGGATAAGTTGTATAAATAGTGTATGTTTGGGGTTTTTTATAATTTTTCTTTTTATAAACTCGTAAGGTTCATTGGGAATAAAATCAAAACAATAAAAATCAAGAAACTCGTAAGGTTTCTTGATCCTACTTATCTTATCCTTTTATTTTGGATGCGATTGAGTACTGAGAGAGAGAGAGAGTGTGTATGTTAAGAGAGAGAGAGAGTGCTCTATCTAGTAGTGAGGTTATTTCCAAGAGATAGAATTGATAGAATAGGAAATGTATCAAAATCATCGCGTACTTATGATTTTGAAATATATGACAAGAAATCTAACCCATAAACAATCAAGAAAATCTTTGCACCAAAACCAACCATCTAACTTTGAATTTGGACTTACAAGGAATCCTACTACATCTCTATTCCTAATATTCCACCCTGAATTTGGACTTACAAGGAATCCTACTACATCTCTATTCCTAATATTCCACCCTTTAAAATTATGATTTGATCAATCATATTAACTAATTCATATATATTTAATAAGAGTAATGGTCATATGAGACCCTCCCACACTCATGTGTGTAGGACCCTAAAGGATCGCCATTAAATTTGGCACAGATCTCTAGAAAAGTCAAGTCCACACCAATGTGATAACGTTTCTAGATATCTGTGCTAAATTTAATAGAGATCCTTTGAGGTCTTACACACATTGGTGTGGGAGGGTCTCATAGGATTATTACTCATTTAATAAATATGAAATTTTACTACAGCTGATTTATAGAAACATAAAAATTCATTAAAAAATACAAAGTTATCCAAGTAAAAACAAAAAAATAAAAAAGGGAGAAACCATACTCTCATCATTCATATATTTTGTAAATCACAAAATGAAAATGCCATGAGAAGTTGGAAATTGGTTTTCTGTAGAAAAATGGGTATAATTATTTGAAATATTTAAAATTTATGACAAGAAATTTGAATGATAAAATATTTTTAAAACATGAAACATTGTTGAAAAAATAATTTTATCTCAGTAAAATCACAAACAAAAAAAATCATTGTTCTTTTGAAGATTATAATAAGAAAAGATAGTTTAAAAATATTGGAAAAGGAAAAACGAATGGACAAAATATTGTTAAGTTGGAAAATGAAGTACAAAAATATTTGAAAAATCCCAAATAAAATTTCATTGGAAATAAACAACTACGGGGCCGTATTAATATTCCAAATTTTATTTGACCAAAAAAAAGTGTCACAACAATTTAAGATTTTGAAAATCTTAAATTTATTTTAAAACTAAATTTTTGGATTTTCGAATCCGATAATTGTATCATAGCATCATTATTGAACATTTTCCGATTTCAAAATTCTGAAATTTACTTTTAACTTAAAAATTCAGATTATAAACATCCAAAATTTATATTTTCCAACTGAAGCATGTGCTTTTTATTAAAGGGTGCGGTTTCTATAGGTTGCAACCTTAAACAATCCAATTAAGGCACACCTCCAAATTTTATCATAACATATAATTTTGTCGTAAAAAGTTTTTAGAATTATCTTAATAACTATTTTCATATCTAATTAGAAAATTTTAAACTTCAAAAATGGTTAAAATCAAGTAGATCTATAAACATATGAAAATCTTGAAAATGGACGGTCTAGATAATGTGTTGCAAGATGCACTATTTTTGGGACTCAAAAATCTTTTTTTTTTAATATCCATACATTTCGATGTCGAGATAATCAATTAGAGGGTTTTTCAACATTAAAACAGCCTTTGCGATAGATTTTTTAGGTGCATATGTGATTCTACATTTTAAGGTTGCGACCTTATATAAATTTTTCCCTTTGTTAAATTTGTATATTGGAAGTCTAAAATTTTTGAAAAAAAAAAAAAAAAAAAAAAAAAAAAAAAAAAAAAAAAAAAAAAAAGAAGAAGAAGAAGCTCTTCTGGAGTTTTATATTTTTCAAAAAGAATTAACGTCCCAAAAATTTTATTTGCTTGAAAAAGAGTATCACAACAATTTCAGATTTTTAAAATCTTAAATTTATTTTAAAACTAAATTTTTGGATTTTCAAAATCCAATAATTTTATTATAGCATCATCACTTAATATTTTCGGATTTCAAAAATCTAAAATTTAATTTAAAGTTAAAATTACAGATTTTCAGCATCCAAAAATTACATTTTCCTGGTGGATCATGTACTTTTTGTTAAATTTGTATATTGAAAATCATATAAAAAAAAGGAAAAAATATAAAATAAAAGCTCCTCTGGAATTTTATATTTTTCATGTTTCTTGCATTATAACTTAAAATTTTACTGAATGAGTCTTCTTGTCTAAATACATCGAATTCATTGGGTGTTTTACATGGTAATATAGATGTTCAGCTCGTTAGGCATGTCATGATGCAATGAGAAAATTAAAATCACTAATAAAATAATAAAAATAAAAATAATTCATAGACTCGATGGAGATTGTAAACAGTTAAACTCTAAGCCTTCAGATAAGCCAAAGAGGGTGTTTGTAAGGAGAGGATCAATGATAACCAAATTGTGGAGAGAGAAACCTTGACGTTTTTTAGAGAGAGAAACAATTTGGATTAGCATCCTCCCGTCTAATTGCTCCAATTTATAAGGATGATTTATAATTAAAGATTTCTAAATTCTTTTGTGATTTTATCTCATATCAAATTCTAAATCCACTATGATTAATCTTAATCTATATTTACTACCAATCTAAATACAAAGATTTTAAAAGTTGTACACAAATAATCTTAGCCCCAAGACCAACGATCTACCTTTAAATTTGGACTTCACGGAACCGTGACCACCTCGTACGACATCTTTATTTCTGACGTTCCTCCCTTTTAAAATTAAGACATAATAAATAATTCTTATTTTTAAAAATCTGGAATTTTATTACAGCTGATTTTAGAAGCATAAAATTCGTTAAAAAATACAAAGTAATTAAAAATGAAGAAACCATACTCTCATGATGCAAAAAAAAAAAGTTAGCCCAAAAAGAAATTGTTATGAGAAGATTGAAAATTGGTTTTCTGTATAAAACAGGCATAGTTATTCTGAAGCATTTAAAAATTCATTATAAAAAATTTGTATGATAAAATATTTTTAAAACCCAAAATATTGTAGAAAAAATAACTTTAACGTCTGTATCATAAAATTCTATATAAAATAGGTTATAAAAAATTTGAATGATAAATATTTTTAAAACACAAAATATTGTCTATATCATAAAATTATATATAAAATAGGGTAGTTAGTTACTAATGAAATGAAAAAGAAATAAAAATCACACAAAAAATAAATAAATGTTCTTATGGAGATTATAATAAAAAAATAAAGTTTAAAAATAGAGTACTCATGTATGTAGAACCCCAAAGGATCACCATTAAAATTGGCATGGATCTCTAGAAAAGTTGTGACATGGGTGTGGGACTTGACTTTTATATAGATCCGTGCGAAATTTAATAGTGATCCTTTAGGGTCCTCCTATAAGATCATTTCTCTTAAAAATATTAGAAAAGGAAAAAAGAATGGACAAAATAAATTGGAAAATAAAATACAAAAATGTTGAAAATGGAAAGCTTTTTATTTTTTGAAACATGAAGCATATAGCAATTTAAAAATAAAAAATAGTCATAGACTATTTATGAAGGGCGTGGTTTTGCATAAAGTGGCAACCATAAAAATCAAATTAAGGTGCGACTCCAAATTTTATCATAATATGTAATTTTGGTATCAAAAATTTTTAGGATGGCCTAAGAATCTATTTTCCTCTAGTTATAAAATTTTAAACTCCAAAAACGGTTCTTATCAAGTGTATGGAGGTCTCAATCATTCCACTCATTAGATGTCAAATTTGATGGATTTTTTTTTTTTTCAAACTTTGTGTCTTTTTTTTACAACTACCCATTTTGAAATTTAAAGGACAAAAAATGATTATGATCACATGTACAAAAGATAAATAGCATACTCCTCTTCTTTCAATGTTTTTTTTTTTTATGTTTTAACATTCTTAAATTCCAACCAGAGAGGTATGCTTTTGGTGTGCCTCTCTCTGCATGTGAATGAGTTGATTTGTCACGCTTTTTTCACTTTGCACTTAGGTGTAGGGTTGATTCTTTTTGGTGAATATAAGCGTAGTGTTTTGGTGTTCCAATTGTGGGAATTTTGGTGTTAATTATATGGAAAAAGTTTATATAAAGATGCAACGTTATAATGTAGAACCACGGATGCCCCTTAAAAATCTATTGGAAAAGGTAGTTTTAATGTTGAAAAACCCTTTGATTGATCATCTCGAGATCGAGATGTATGATCATGAAAAATAAAAAGATTTTAAGTCTCAAAAATAATGCATTTTACAACCTATTATCTACACCGTCCATTTTCAAGATTTTCATATGTTTATAGATCTACTTGATTTTAATCATTTTTTAAATTTAAAATTTTTTAATTAAATATAAAAATAGATTTTGAGATAATCTTAAGAATATTTTACATCAAAATTATATACCATGATAAAAGCTAAAAGCTAAAGGTGCACCTTACCTCTAGAGCTAGGTATGTGACTATGGACCGAAGTGAAATGTTCATTCTTTTGGAGAACATGAGAGTGAGAAGTTTATTGGTGTATCTCGGCTTGCATGCCGATTATGAGTTAACTAATTTGATTTTAATTTTAATATAAAGGTGTGGTTTGTACAAGGTTGAGGCTCTAATGTGGGACCCACAAATCCAGCATGGACATCCAGCTTCTATGAGTATAGAATGGTGTAATACTGGGTTTCTAAAATCTTGAAAGTGGTAGCTTTTAATATGTATTGGAAACGTGAAAGACAAGTAGCATAAAAGGGTTGGACTTTTTAATTTGGAGCTCTTGTTTTATGTAAGGGATTGTCAACAAAGAGGTTATCTATCTTTTGTGAATGGAGGTCATAATCATTCTCACTTATTATATTTCAAATTGGATGGGTTGGGGGGAATCATGAAACCAGAGAAATTTTTTTGTTTTTGAACTTTGTATCTATTCAATAATTATAATAATTATCATTATCATCCAAGCCTCATCCCATTGGATTTAGCTAATTAGAATAATTATATAATAATATAATATATTTTACCACTATTAATATAATATTATAGTAAAAATATTTAAATCATCACTATTTCAATAAAAAGTGCTTTTAATAATAATATTAATAATAACAATAATAGTTGTACTAATGGTAATATTAATAACATTGATAATAACAATAATAATATTAAGGTTTATGCATTTGATTTTTAAAAATATATTTAAATGATCAAGATCAATAGCAAGTGTTTTAAATGATAATATTAAGAGTAACAGTAATACTAGTAGTAATATTAATAATAACAATAATAACATTAACATATGTGAGTTTAATTTTTAAAAATACATTTAAAATAGTCATTATTTCAATAATAATTATTCTAAATAATAATATTAATAATTACAGTAATACTAATGATTGTAGTAATATTAATAACAACAATTATAACATTAGGATATGTGCGTTTAACGTATTTGGGTGGAATTGACATTTCCTGAAATTCCTCATAAAATGGAGATACAAGACTTGCTACAAAAATGTAAATTCCGTCTTCAAAAAGAACCAAACAAGTTAGTCTTGGCTATTTCCATGAAATATAACTCCAGGAGTCCCATTTCCAGGTATCCAAACGGGCCCTATTAGAAGTAGGTCTTGAGCCTCGTATGGATATGCATGTCCTATATTCGTTGAGCTATTTGAAAGCGAAGCTCTAGGATGCAAAAATATTGTTGGATGGAATCCTCGCATGCAAAATGAAGATAAATTGTCTCCTCTACCTGAGTTTGCCATGGCTGAAAAAGAGTTTGTACTTGGGTAAAGCTTCCTCTATGGCCATGCTGATCTTAGAGGACTAGTTAACGACTCTTGCTGCCGCATCTCGGAGTGGAGTAGCGAAGTCAGTGAATCTCCAACAGTCAAAATAAGACGCACCTCCAAACTTTGTCATAAGATGCACTTTTGTTGTTGAAAATTTTTAAGATGGCTTGATAATCTATTTTAATCTTTAATTATAAAATTTTAAATTTCAAAAATAGTTCAAATCTATAAACGCATGACAATGTGTTGCAAGATGTAATATTTTTAGGACTTGAAATCTCTTTTCTTCTTTTTTTTTCTCTTTATTCCATGACCATATATCTCGATGTTGAAGCGATCAAGTAGAGATGGTTTTCTATTGTCAATATAGCCCTTTCCAATGGATTTTTGAAGTGCACCTTAACTCTACTATCTAAGGTACCAACCTTAAATAAAATTTTTCCAAAAGATATTGGGGAAAAGATTCACATATTCCTACCACGTATGATACACTACTTGGAAGTAACTAGGCTTAATAAAGAGAATGAAATGGAGTTAAAAAAAATTATATAACACAAGAAGTAGGCAGAGTGCTCATTCTTTTCTTTTTTTGACCAATCGGCAGAGGGCTCATTCTTCTCCATCAAATTCTTTGTGTTCCTCATATCTGGTTAAAAATCCATAGTTAAAAAAATAGATAAAAGGGCCCAGATGGTGTTTAATGAAAAAATTTACACTTTAGGATGGCCTGCTAGGTTTCATTGTAATGAAATTGTAAAAAGTGAGTGTTGGATTATTATTTTTTGGATCATATATTCAAATTAGTTAATGTTTATCTTTTTATTTCTCTGGATTCCTCTTGTTTCGGACTTCTTCATATTTGCTGGATTTGCAATGCATGCAGGGAGAGAGAGAGAGAGAGAGAGATCCAATTGTGGGTATGTACATAGAGAGAGAGAGAGATCCAATTGTGGGTATGTACATAGAGAGAGAGGGAGGGAGGGGTCCAACTTGGGTTTTTTTGTGGAGACTCGATATGTGTGTGTTTTGATGTGTGCTTTTTCAGAGAGAGAGAGAGAGAGATAGAGGAGAGAGGGTATGGATATTGAGGTCTGCTTTTGTTTGATATATGGAGTATGTTGTGTGTGTTTCCTTGTGTTACCATATATGATCAGTTTTAGACAAATCAGCCGGTCCAACTTGGAATCAGTTGAGTAAATCAGAACCGGTGACTGGTGGAGCTGGTTTTGACTTGGGTAAGTGGTCCGACCAGTTATTTTTTAATTTTAAAAAAAATACATATAAAATACTAAAAAATTAGGGATTTGTTTATAATGTGTTTTTAACTGTATTTATCATTTTGGTAAAGATTGGAATGTATTTTGTCAATGAATACTTTTTTTTATAATTTTTCTTCTTTTTTAGAGAATTTCAAAATGACCCCTAGGCACATATGGATTTTTTTCACTTCTCAACTTCATTTAGATGTGTTTTGTCTAATTATACTTTAAAACTTTTTTTTAAAAAAAAAAAAAAAAATTTGTATTCCTTTAAATCTTTTAACACATTTGGGCAGTCCGAGACCTACCCAGTTAGGACGAGTGAATTGGCTGGTTTTCAAGTTATTCAGACCCAGCCCTTGGCCAATTTCTGTACACTACATAAAACCACATCAAAAAGGTCGCATGATTTTTATCTCCGGATAATTAGTTTTAAGAAAAATATCTTCATTTTCTCTATTTTTAGGTTTCATTTCACAATAAACAGAAGGTTTTAAAAGATATCGTGGGACATAAAAATTGTAGATTTTATTTCTTTTAACCTCTTGAGCTAATTTAACTATGTATTTTTTAGGCCAAACAAATCTAAAAACATGTCTTCTCTCTCTCATGCCCATTACCCCTCTCAATCTCTCTCCCTCTCAGTGCCCACTACACCTCTCTTGCCTGCAAAAGAACTCACGGTGTCCAAGCTCTTCAATTTCTCACTCCAATAAAACAAAATCTTTCACTCATCTCTGTCTCTTTTGGGAGATTGCTTTATCAGTAAGGCCAAAAACCTCATCTTAGATTAATATGTTTTCCCTTTCTATTGAAAACTGAAAATACCCATTGAAATTTTCAGAGAGGAAGTTCCTTTTTCTCTCTAAATTCTCTCATTCTTCTAAGCTCTAACAATTGAACCGGCAATGCGATAGAGAAGGCATGGCTCAATAACATAAAAACCCCTAAACCCACTAAAATTATTTCGACTGCCTCTGTATTGCCAGCTGAAAATAAACATGGAACGGAGCTTTGGTCATGCTATTGAGATTGGACCAAGCTTGCAAGTTGACAGAGAGATAAAAGACTTCAAAGCCCGGTTGGAAGATGGTGGTTTGGGAAAATAGAGAGAGAGGTAATGGGGCACGAGATAGGGAAAATGGAGGGAGTGCTCTAAGGAGGTCGAGAGAGGGAGAGCTAATGGGTAAGAGAGAGAGTTTTGGGGGCTACTGGCCTATGGCGGTTTGGAGAAAATAGGGTAATGGGGGTAGAGAGAGAACGAGGTTGGCAAAATGGGAAGGCAAAGAGAGAGAGGTGGATGCCAGAAGAGAGAAAAAGAGAGAAAGAGAGAAGTTTGAAGTATATAAGTAAAAAAAAATTTGAAAAAAGCATGAAAGAAAATACAAAGAAAAAAAAAGCACATCATACCTGGAAAACAATATTAGGGAGCAATGGACCTATTCTCTTTCTTTCTCTAACAAAGTTTTGAAAGATAAAGAGAAGGTAGAGATCTTATAAGTTTAGAGAGAGAGAGAGTTTAGCGACTGAGAGAGAAGGTAGAGATTGAGAGAAAGAATCATGTTGAATTAGAGAGAAAACCTACGTTCCCTTATCTTGTGATATTTTTAGATAGAATTGATAAGATAGAATATGTATGAAAATCATATATAATACAGATTTTAAAAGTTGTAAGGGGAAATCTAACTCATAAATAATCAAGAGAATCTCAGCACAATAACGATCTGTCTTCAAATTTGCATTTCACCGAAACGTGACCAACATCCTATTACATTTCTATTTCTCTCGTTCCTCCCATTAAAATTAAGATTTGATCAAGATAATTAGTATATTTAAAATTTTAGAGTTTTATTACAACTAATTTTTAGAAGCATAATAACTCATCCAAAAATTCAAAGTTATCTAAGTAATAAGCAACGAAGAAACTATACTCTCATTCTTCATATACTTTGTAAAATAGCCATTACAAAAAGAAATTGTTTAAGAATTTGGAAATTGGCATTTTGTAAAAAAATGGGTATAATTTTTGTGAAGCATTTAAAAATTTGTTATAAAAAATTTGGATGATCAAATATTTTTAAAACACAATATATTGTTGAAAAGATAATTTTAACTTCTATATCATAAAATTCTATATAAAATAGGTTAGTTGGTCACTAATGAGATAAAAAAGCAATAAAAATCACAAACAAAAAAAATTCAATGTTCTTATGAAGACTATAGTAAAAAAATTATTAAAATATTAAAAAAAAAAAAAAGAGCAAAATATTGTTAAATTGGAAGATAAAATGGAGTAAATCATCAAGGGTATGAAGGAGTCCTCATCTAGATGTAAGAGATGATCAAGGGTATGTACGAGTCATAATGTTAGAAGGAGTCCTCATCTAGATGTAAGAGATGATCAAGGGTATGTACGAGTCATAATGTTTATATATATATATATATATATATATAGGATTAGCCCACTAGTTCATATGAACATATGAGTCCAATATCCTAGATTGAATCTGGGCCGATCTGACGATCAAGGATGTCCGGTAGTGTTTGAATTTTAGTTTTTTTTCTACAAATCCAAATCACTTGAAATTTTAGGTGTGTGTTCATCAAAAATAGGTGAATCTTTGAAAAAATGTCAAAAAAATATTTTATATGAAATAAATTGACCAAAATACCTCCAAAACGTTTTGAGGGGTATTTTGATCATTTTTTCACTAATAATTTTTTTTATATTTTAATTTGGTATGCCTTAATGAGAAAAACGCACACCTAAAATTTCAAGTAATTTGGGACTATAAAAAAATAAATAAAATTCAAGCACTACCGGACATCCGTGATCGTCAGATCGGCCTAGATTCAATATGGACTGTTAGGCTCATATGTTCATATGAGTTAGTGGGCTAATCTCATCCTTTCCCTATATATATATATATATATATATATATATATATATATATATATATATATATATATATATATATATATATATATATATATATATATATATATATATATATATATATATATATATATATATATATTCTTTGTCCTTATTTTTCTTCTTGGTTTTATATTTTTCTTTTTTGTATTTTTTCTTTTTCTTTTTTATATAATCAGGCATATTTTTTCTATCTAAGTAATAGCCAAATTGCTCACAGAAATCTCCAAGTTCTTTTTTCTTTGTGAGCTTTTGTTTATCTATTTGTCTTTTTAATTTCATATCGGTGCATAGGGCTAAGCCTTCTGCACATATTTCTGCGGAGAGTTCTCCGAGTGTATATGATGAATATACTATTATTCCATTATATTTCTTGCGAAGTCTTTCTTTGACTTTTTCTGCAAATAGATAAGGAAGACCAGCTATGAATTTTTCTTTCCAATGGTCTAGCTGGCAATCTTCTCGTATTAGAAGTCTTGAGAAAAATACATCTTTATACCATTTATAATGGGACAAAGTAGGACAGCGTAAATTAGAAAGCAGATCCTCTGATCTTGCTGCTAGTAATGATGTACTGCCTATAAAGTGTAAAGTGATTGTATATATCAGGGTATTAACAGCATCACTTTCTGTATATATAACCTCTTGATTTTGTTCATTTCTTCCAGTCCATTGTCTAGTATTGTTTAAAATTCTTTGTTTGGTATCATCATCCACATAAAAATCCCACCATCCCCTTAACCATCCTGTGAATCCATTTACTATTGCTTTGGCAACTTCTTGATCATGGTTGCCTGCCATTTTATTTGCAGAGGCATACATGGTCATATGTCTCATGACATCTAATATTTTTAATTCTGATAGAAAAAATATGCCTGATTATATAAAACAGAAAAAGAAAAAATACAAAAAAGAAAAATATAAAACCAAGAAGAAAAATAAGGACAAAGAATATTATAAAAAGTCAAAAAGAAAATTAATAAATAAATTTTCCCCAAATACAAAGAAAAGGAAAAAATTACCGGTATGTTATAAGTGTGGTAAAATAGGACATTATAAACACCAATGTAAATTAAAGAAAAAAATAGAGTCATTAAATTTAGATGAGACAATCAAATCAAAATTAAAAACCATAATATCTTATGATTCTTCCTCCTCTACTTCTAGTGAATCTTATGTAGAAGATCTAGACAGTAATGATCTTGATTTTATAGAAACAAATAGTTCTTCCACTGAAACCAAGACAGAATCATCAGAAGACTGTAGTTGTCCGTTACCTCAGCATAATGTTCATACACTCACTCAGGAAGATAATTTTATTTTGGACATTATAGATAAAATAACTGATCCTGATGAAAAAAGAGCTATCATTACTCAATTTATTAATATTACCAAAAATAAATCAAAATCACCTATTATCAAAAATCCAGATGAATATAATTTCTCTGCTATTATCAAAAGAGTAAGTGATCAACACACTTCTCAAAAAGAACCAACAATCTCTGATCTCAAAAAAGAGATTAAAGAAATAAAAACTGAAATAGGACAATTAAAAGGAAGAATTCAAATATTAGAATTACAACAAATGTCTCAACAGGATTCTGAGACAGACGAAATAGAATTTAACGATTTGATTACTGATAACCCAATAGACCCAATAGATACTATTGAATCCTCAAAAGAATTAATAATACCAAATCCTTCAGTTAACTTGATAAATAAAATAGTTGTACAAAAATGGTTTGTCCAAGTCAAAATCATTGTTGCAAAAAACTATAGTTTTGAAACAACAGCCCTTATAGATTCAGGAGCTGATCTCAATTGTATAAATGAAGGACTTGTACCTTCAAAATACTTTGATAAAACTACTCAGATATTAAATACAGCAGATGGCAGTAGATTATTTATCAAATATAAATTATCTAATGCTTCTGTATGTAATAATCACCAATGTATTGATACACCATTTATTATGGTTAAGGGATTAAGCCAATCCGTAATCCTAGGAGTTCCATTCCTTCCATTACTTTATCCTATAACTATTAATGAAATAGGAATTTCATCAACAATTCAAAATATTCCAATACATTTCAATTTCATACAAAAACCTAAATTGAAAGATTTGAATAATTTCCAATTACAAGACAAAGAAAAATTTCTTTGTACACTAAAACAGGAAGTTAAATATAAAGTAATTGAAGACCAAATACAAACGCCTTCAATACAACAAAAGATCCAAACACTACAAAAACAAATAGAAACATCAATATGTAGTGACCATCCTAATGCTTTTTGGGATAGGAAAAAACACAGTATAAGCTTACCATATGAATCAAACGTTAATGAAAACCAAATCCCTACAAAAGCTAGGCCAATACAAATGAATATTGTTCTATTAGAATTATGTAGAAAAGAAATAGCAGAACTCCTATCTCGAAAACTCATACGACCAAGTTCTTCACCTTGGAGTTGTGCAGCTTTTTATGTCAATAAAAATGCTGAAAAAAAAAGAGGAGTTCCTAGACTGGTTATAAATTATAAACCATTAAACAAAGTTTTGAAATGGATAAGATATCCAATTCCTAATAAAAAAGATTTATTAGACAGAATTGCTCAAGCTTGTATATTTTCAAAATTTGATATGAAATCAGGATACTGGCAAATCCAGATCCAGGAACAATATAAATACAAAACTGCATTCAATGTACCCTTTGGACAATACGAATGGAATGTAATGCCTTTCGGTTTAAAGAATGCACCATCAGAATTCCAAAAAATCATGAACGATGTATTCAACTCTTATTACCATTTCATGATAGTCTATATTGATGATGTCTTAATATTCTCTGAATCTATCGATCAACATATTAAACATATAAATACATTTATCCATGCTGTAAGCCAAGCAGGCTTAGTTGTTTCTGCCAAAAAGATTACACTTTTCAAAACCAATATCAGGTTTTTAGGACATATGATACAGCATGGTACTATTATCCCAATAGATAGATCTATAGCTTTTGCTGATAAATTTCCTGATAAGATTCTTGATAAAACTGAACTACAAAGGTTTTTAGGATGCCTCAATTATGTAAGTGATTTCTATCCTAATCTTGCTTTGGATTCTAAACCATTATATGATAGACTCAAGAAGAATCCTCCTCCTTGGTCTGACATCCATACTCAAGCAATAAAGGTAATAAAGAGTAAGGTCAAAACCCTTGAATGCCTTTCTCTTCCTCATCCCACTGCTTTCAAAATCATTGAATGTGATGCATCGGATAAAGGACTTGGTGGAATATTAAAACAACAAATTGATTCAAAAGAACAATTATTACGTTACACATCCAAGGCTTGGAATTCCACACAATTAAATTACTCTATGGTTAAAAAAGAATTACTCGCCATAGTCCATTATGTTACAAAATTTCAAAGTGATGTTTTAAATCAACATTTTCTTATCCGTACGGATTGCAAAGCCGCTAAAGATATTCTGCAAAAAGATGTCCAAAATTTGGTTTCTAAACAAATATTTGCCCGCTGGCAGGCTATTCTCTCTGCCTTTGACTTCTCTATTGAACATCTTCCGGCGTCCTCTAACTCTTTACCCGATTTTCTGACCCGTGAATTTTTGCAGGGGGGGCAACACTGACGCCAACGACGAATCACCACTTTCACTTGCACTACAATTATTCCAAGATAACCTATCTGATAAGGATCTTTCATCCTTAAATATGGGCTCCCGAGGCAATACTCGCCGGGGTAAACAACCCATGCATTCTTTAGTCCCATATGAAGGGGAACCTTCACCCCTTAATATTCGTTCACCATCTCAATCACCAGTTCATCAAATTACATACCCAGAAGCTCGAACTTCAATTCCTACATTTTCACCAGCCCAATCCAAATCCACTCTTCCTACCAATACTCCAAGATCCGAATATATTGAAAGGGCCTTTTTAATGGACATTACCATTGATGAACATCAGGTTCACATGGACCCAAGCAAGCTTGCACCATTATACCTATTAAATCATCTTAATCTTATCAATGGGGTTAAGACCAGAGAGTATTATGAAGTCATTCTAATGGAAACAGGGTCCATCTCTGTTGTCCACTATTTCCAACAGAATACCCGAATCATAGCCTATTCAAAAATACAAATAAAAAAGCTTCTTCCTTATACTGAGTGGGGTTCTAATCCCGCACAAGGAAAGAAATTACAAAATCCTGAATTTTCTTATAAGTATTTCAAATATGCTGAGTACATAGAAGCTTGGCACAAATTTTTCTATTATCAAAACCCTAATAATACTCATAGCTGGTATTTACAGTTCCGGCTACCAATTTTTGAAAGGTTCCCCACTTGGTTTCAAAACTGGTATTTTGTGTGGGGATCAACTGCTATGATTTTACCTCCTGCTTTTAAGGAGTTGCAGGAGCAATTTATACAATACAATAATATCAATAATTCAGTTGACACTCACCTTTACTTTATGGCTCTATATCAAATCCCTTGGATTATGAAATGGGATTATACCATCTCACCCAATACTTCCAATGATTATACATACATCCCTCGTTTGGGAAAAACCATCTCTGTAAAATGGTGGGATATCTTTCAAATGGATCTCACCAAAGCCACTCCAAAAAGAATACCACCTAAAGCACCTATATACCAGGAAAACCCAAATACTCCAAACACTTCTTTTGATTTTCCAACCTATCTTCGAAATATGCTTCAAACCAACTCACATGCCTCCAAAGAAGAATTGGAGAAACAAATGAAGGAAATCTTTGCTGAAGCAGGAAGAAAACCTACATCTTTCGAAGAAACAGTTCAGTCTTCTCCACTACACCCCAATAGGTATCTCCAACTCAGTAAGAAGGATCCAGAAGAAACAGATCCAGAAGAAACAGATCCGGAAGAGGATGATCCAGAAGAATTCAGTCAGAGACCATGAATGCATCATCACCATCCAGGATTGATAAACGACAATAGCAAGACAGCATATAGGACAAACAAGGGTCCCACCACCAACAGCAAACACTGTACTCTAATTGTAATAGGGCCAAAAGAGCCACTGTGCATAGATACTTTTACTTTTTTGTTTTTGTCCTTTTGTACCAAGAGCATCTTCCTATGCTTGTCCACTAGCACCTCTCTCCTCTCGGTCACATCTTGCCGACACTCCCTCTCTCTTTTGTCTTCTCTCTCCCACTAAGGCTTGCCAGCTGTTCTCCTCTCTCCTTGGATGTATTCTGCCGACACCTTTTCTCTCTTTTGTCTTTACTCATCCACCAAACGTTGCCAGCTGTGCCACTTGAGCCCAAAAGATTCCCTCGAGCCTTATAAGAAGGAAGCCTCTCCTCGTCCAAAGGCAGGGCCTCACTCCTCTTCTCTCCTAGCCTAACTTCTCTCCTCTTCTCCTATCATAAAGTCTCTGAAGCCTCTGAACCTTTCCCTGAAACCTCTGAAGCCTCTGAACCTTTCCCTGAAACCTCTGAGTCTCGCTAAAACCTCTGAGTTTTCCTGAAACCTTTATCGTCAAACCTCAGATCTCTGCAGTCTACCTCTGCAACTTACCTCTGAACCTCGAACCTTAGAAATCCTATTACCTGAACCCTGCAGACCTCTGCATCTCAGAAACCCAGTTACAGAACTCTGAACCTTTCTCACAGCCAAACCTCTATACACCTGTGCGAACCTCTGCAACAGTTCATACAGTTCCTACCTGCAGCTATCATTGCCCTCATAGCTCAACCAGGTTCTCTCTTACCTCACTCTATACTTATGTGTGATTGTAATCTCACAGATTTGCCTTCATATTGCCCTCATCACTGGAAATTATTTTCCAGTTACTGTTTGTGTGCTCAGTAAGTTCTTTATCTCTCTGTTTATCTCTCTAACATCTCTGCTTTTCCCTATCTTCATGTAGTATCTTCTTTCCTCTATAATATCTCCCCGTTTTCATCTTGTGTTTTATTCAATCTTTCCTCTGTAATATCTTCCCGTTTTTCATCTTGTAAGCAGATGTGCATATTAATAAGATGCTAGTGTGATTTTCTGTAAGAATTCTATGCCTGCCTGTTATGCAGTTTAAAATTTTGTTCAATATTAAGATAGGTAACATTAGTTACGCCCAGTGGATATTACTTGATATCTCAATAGTTCCATTCATAAGAATCATATTATTCTGTTTAAATTATTATAGAATATTACAATCAATAATAACTTACAACAGCTTGCTGTTCACATACCTGTTATAATTCCTGAAAATCGCTTCCAAAATAACATGAACACTTGAAACATAAAACCCAATAAATAAAACTTCAAACTTCATCAAAACAAATGACAGTGCTGTAGATCCTGGCGCAAAGTGGTATCAGAGCCATACAGTGATACACTGTCAAAACAAATTACAACAGTAGAACTATTCCACAGTGGAACTGTGCAAACAGTTACAACTGAAGAATTTGTAAAACTGTTCTTTTCACTCCATAGGTTAAGATAAAGATACAATTTACTATAAGAAACCAAGTGAGATTGACCACCAAGAAAGTTGGTCCGAGAGTTAAGACAAGAGACAAGTGAACGCCGATGCGAAAAGTACCGCCAAGGCCAGGAGAGCCGCTTAGGGAAAAAAGCTAAGGCCACTGAATGTCCAGATTGTCATTATCCGCAACCTACGGATGGCAAATCTCATAAAGAATCTTACTGGTAAAACTGTACCTTCATCTTCAAAACTTAGAGTTAAGAATAAAGAACAAATTATTATAAATGATATTGAGGAAAATATTCAAAACTGGAATATCCCTAAGGTACCAATACATGATGTCTATAATAAAGGATCATTTAAACTTAAGATGGGTTATGCCATCAAGACTGTAGAAGAAAGTCTATCAGTAACACAACATCAAGAAGACTTTCACCTACTCTCGAAAAAGTAATAGAAAAACATAAAGAAAATAATTACAAATATTTACACATTGGCCTCATTCAAATAGCCGTAAAACCTTTGACCTCTTCTGTGCTTGTATGCCTAAGAGATACAAGACACAATATATTCACAGACTCTCTACTAGGCATGGTTGAATCCAGCCTTTGTAGTGGTCCAATTTATTTTAATTGTTTTTCTAATTTTTCTGTTTCTTTAACTGACCCAAATATCCTAGATATATTGACAATAAATCTCAAAACACATGGATTCAATATGGTCCATGGTTCAAAAAATCTAGCTATAATCTATAGAATATATTATAAAGTCATGAATACACTAAGTCCCAATACCTTAAAACTTGATCAAAAAGATCAAACAATTTTGTTCCAAACAAATATAGAAAAATCTAATATGATAGTTCCAAAAACCATAAAATGGTCAGATATAATTCTACCTCAATCATGGGCATTACAAAATGCCAATCAACCACAAGAAATTCCTCAACATCATATTCCTAACCATATCATCGAACATACAGATGAAAATGTAGAAATACAATTTCAAACTACAAATTTACAAGTCCAAGATGATATTGATATCAATAGGAAGAGAAATAGTAAACATAAAATACCAAGTAGAAAATCCATTTCTCACAACCCAAATATAATTCTATTACCTCCTCCTTCATCCAATAAACAAATGTCTTCATCCAATTCAAACATACAATTTCAAGGAACACATAGAACCAGAGATAATATTGTAATTCCAACATATACATCATCTCATCCTACAACTTCTAATACTGAACCCAGTATAGAAGAATTACAAGACTTCCAAGTTTGTACATTACAACTTGAGGAGAATAATGATACTTAATATTCAGAAGAATATATAGCAGCCTATCTAGCAGCCAAGCTAGAAAGGAAACAAAGAAAAATAAATAAAGCTTTTATTAAAAAAGATTATTTATCAGAAGAAAATACAAATATCCAAGAATGGTATTTAAAAAGATTCCAACCACCTAGACTATTGGAATTACTACATAAAAAAATATAATAAATTTTTATATAAAGAAAGACTAAATATAGGATTCTTTCACTGGCTAAGAGATATGTGCTTAAAGAAAAATATTCCTATTCCTTCATTTGAAAAAATTCAAACAATAGAAGAGAAGACATATATAAGTACTGATGGTACTACAACAGCTAGTACACATCCACCGGAGAAAAGTATTATACTGAAAGCAGGCATTCCAAAGAAAAATGAGCCTGTCCACTCCTCATCCTTCTATGATATAGTAGCTACACCATATAAAGCCATACCCAAGGAAATAAATAAAAAACAAGAATACATACCTCATATTGTAAAACAGAATAATTATACAAACCTATATTTATAATCTCTTGGAAAGCAAACTGAAAGGATAGAAAGGATAGTATCCAAAGAAACACCTACGATATCTCCCATTCCTAAATCAGTATTATTTAAACCACCTCCTGAGTTAAATAAGAATAAATTCCACATTGGAGAAAATAATAAATCCCTTATGGATCAATTAATATCCAAACTATCTCAACTAGATTTAAAAGGAGTACCTTCATCTCAAATCAATATTCCGGTACCAACCATTACTTCCCAAATACCTGAGTCATCTGACAAAGGCAAAGCCGTCCTACCTGAGCATGAAACAATGATGCTTACAGAAGAAGAACCCATAATAGAGGATACAATCCAAAATCAAAAAAAAGCATTCATGGATACTACACCTCTAATGGATAGCATCAATAAAATAGCTTATGGAAAATATTGGAAACCCATAACAGCCTTACCATATCATAAGAGACCTACTCCTGTTGATATTCAAATGGAAGAAGATTCAATACAACAGGCAGTATCTTATTCTGGAAGGTCAATAGTCAATTGGCTATATATATATATATGACTCCTTCTTCCTAACGTGAGTATATATATATATATAGACAAGTTGGGATTCCTGATCTTTTTGAACAATAAGTTTTATATTTATCTTAGAGTTATTTATGCACAGCTCTTAAAATTTTAGATAAAAAAACAAAATGCTCCATTTATATGCAAAAATTACAAAGGTCGGTCAACCCTTGTTTTTTTATTTTTCCAAAATTGTCCTGTGGTCAACTTGATTTTTAATTATTATTATTATTTACTTTATTTTAGTTTTTTGTTACTAGGACAGTGCCCCAAACTTTAAAACACTACCCTACTAACGAAAAAAACTAAAAATACAAAAATAAAAAATAAAAAACAATCTGATTATCGGCGAAAATTACAAGGGAAGTCGGTTGATCTACATTTTTTATTTTTACCAAAATTACCCTTCAGTCCGAAAATTCCATCGTCGAACCACATTTTAATTTTTCTTAGTTCTTTCATAAGTAGGGCAGTGCCCAAGCGGTCCAAAGGGATCTGAGGTTAGATTCCTTAAATCACCCTGCGAACACAGCAAAAGCCCAGCAAAGTGGCCCAAGGTCCCATCATTAGGCCATTGTTTTTCTCAAAAAATAAAAAATAAAGCATGGTCTAAGGATGGGGACCTCATACCGCTATTTTTATCAAAAAATAAGAAAGAAATCCAAGAATTGGGAACCTCATACAGCTATTTTTATCAAAAAATAAGAAAGAAATCCAAGAATTGGGAATTTGGACGGCCTGGGCACAGCCCCACTAACAAAAAAAAAAAAATGTGGTCTTTGGACTGAGGAACAATTTTTAAAGAAAGAAAAAAAAAACGCGTGTTGACCGAGCTTCTGGATAATTTTGCTTGCCTAACTTTGTGTTTTAAGCAAAAAATCTAGTCTGTACGTAAATCACTAAAGTACAAAAAATATTGCAAATGAAAAACGTAATGAACATACATTTTTACAGAATGATATATCTCATAGACTATTTATGAATTACATAGCTTTCGCAATCAATTTTTCCAAATATTGAAAATGATATTAAAATTTTAAAAATTTGCGATGTTCATTTATAGACCAAACAATCTAAATTTAAAATTAAAAGTATTAGAAAACCAGTTTGCTCGTTAAATCATTTGTAATTTTTAATAAATGTGAAATATGAATAAAAACAATTTAAGAAGCATGAAACATACAAATAAGGTTTTTTAAAAAAAAAAAAATCATTAATTCGTCAGATTTGCAACTGTGCTTAACAACAGTTAGCGTCAATTAAAAAACACCAAATTTATCTCAATGAAAAATGCAAAAAGTAACAAATAATTTTTAGTTAAAGATGAAAATGGATATTATTTTATTTCAATTTCATTCCTTATGAATGCGTTAGTAAACCATTCATTTTTTTGTGCATATTTTTCTAGTGTTTTGAACGATGAAGTTTTCTTAGAACTATGGTATATGTGAACTAGGAAAAGTGGAGAGAGAATATGGGAAGAAGTAATTTGAATGTTGAATTAAAAAAACTATGTACATAGAGTAAATACAGGAACACATAAAATTGTTGAGAGAATGTAGGAAGAGATATATTGAAAAACGCTTCTCTCTTTGAGGTACGTCAATATACCCAAAGAAAAAAGAAGAAAAAAAATTGTAGATAGATGTTGTATGGATATCTGTATATTGGAAAAAGTTTATATAAGGTCAGGCAAATCTCAAAAATTTATTAGAAGAGTAGTTGAAAAATTATCAAATTGATCAAAGAAAATTAATTTCATGTTTGGGACATAGTACATTTTGTAATACATTATCTAGGCCACGAATTCTCAATATTTTCAAGTGTTTATCGATCTTACTCGATCTACACTATTACTAAAGCTTTAAATTTTATAATTAGATATGACAATAATTTTTTAAGACATCACCAAGATTTTTGCTACTGAAAAATCATCTTTCAACACTATTTAATTGTTTAGACGCACAACCATATGCAGTAGCAAAAATCATCTTTCAACACTATTTAATTGTTTAGGACCACAGCCATATGCAAACAGCACCCTATTCACCCATTATTATAACAATTGCGAGTAGATACAGAAACTTACAGCGAAAAAAAAAAAAAAAAGGCCAAGAAACACAACCACTAGATCTAAAGAAATACAATAAAAAAACGGAAAATAAAAAAATATAACGCACACAAATAAGTTCAAGACAAAGAAGAAGAACGGGGGAGAGAGAGCTTCTAAATGCATTATTGGCGAGCAAAAAAAAGACAACACAACCAAATCCAAGATAAAGTACAATTTTGCTACCATTACAGAGCAATTAAAAGCAAATAAAAATAAAAAATAAAAAATAAAAAATCAAACTCAACTGATAATCCCCCTATCTCTCTCTTATCGCGATTTCTATGGTTTCTTGATCCTACTATCGTTATAATTCAATATTTGTATTTATAGAGTTCCTTTATGCTACGTGTTATGATTTCTTAATTCGACTGTCCTTATAATTCAATATTCATATTTTGTAAAGTTTCGTGCCTTTTTATTTGAAACAAGACTAACCTTGTATTTTTTTTTTGTAGGGTGGAAGATCTCATAGGATCATTACTCATTCATTCATTCATATATATATATATATATATATATATATATATATATATATATATATATATATATATATATATATATATATATATAATATGGGATTGGCTCATTAGCTCATATGAACATATGAGCCTAACATCCCAGATTGAATATAGACCGATCTGACGATCACAAATATCATATAGTATTTGAATTTTAGTTTTTTTTTTTTTCTACAAATCCAAATCACTTGAAATTTTAAACGTGTATTCATCAAAAATATGTGAATCTTTGAAAAATATTAAAAAAATATTTTACATGAAATAAATTGACCAAAATACCCTTGAAATATTTCGAGAGGTATTTTGATCATTTTTTTTTCTCGAATAATTTTTTTTATATTTTTATTATGTGCACCTTGATGAGAAGAACACACACCTAAAATTTCAAGTAATTCGACTTTATAGAAAAATAAATAAAATTCAAACACTATCCGACATCTGTAATCGTCAGATCGGCTCAAATTCAATCTAGACCATTAAACTCATATGTTCATAACCTAGTGAGCTATATATGTATCAAGTAGGGAATCCTCGTATTTGATATTGATGCGATTGGGTGTTCCTGTATCGGTCCTACAAGCAATACACAATGAGCATTTTTTTTAATCATTTCTTCCAAACATATTTGATTATCCTTGTGATCATTTTTCACTAGAGATATAATTGATAAGATAATATCAAAATCATGCAAGAAAGAATTTAAAATTTGCAAGGAAAAATCTAACCTATAAATAACCAAGAATATGTTGGATTCTTTTCAATAAACTACCAAAACTAAGCTAAAAATAAAGGACACGGTTTCTATGAGACTACGGACTCACATGTAGAAATTCGGACCCCTTAATAATTTATTTTTGAAATAGAATTTGATCCTAATTTTTAGGGAATATGCCCATAAAGATTATTAATTTGTACAAATAAATAAATTTTGAAAACTATAAATGATATTATTTGGAGAAAACATTCAAACAATTGATTTTACTTTTTCTTTGGAGGACCATTATTTATGGGACTCAGTTTTCGTAGACAGTATAGATCTCCAAGCTTGCGTAGTAACAGGTGCTGGCATGGACACACCAAACAATTTTCCATAAACTAAAGAAACATAGATCTAAACTATAAGCACGTTCACTTTCATCCATTATCACAAAGGTAAAATAAAATTGGCCAGGAGAAAAAGAAACTCAAAAGGGGAAAACAAAAAAAAAGAAACAAAAAAGTCAAGAAACACAACAACTAGTTCTAACGAAATACAAACTAAAACACAATAGTGCAAGAAACCAAAAACAAAAATGAAAGCCAAAAACAGTGAGCAAGAGAGACTGATTTTTCTTTTCACTTTTAGAAAGAAAAAAAAAGAAATCAAGATATCCGTGATGAGAATGCTCAATTAAAAAAAAAAAAAAAAAACGTAGATGGAAACAACATGAAAACGTCCTCTCTCATCCAATAAATCCAAAAAAACACAAAAACAAAAAAATAGAAGAATCAAAATAACAATGTTTAGTTTATAGTGAATACAAAAGAACTAGAAAAGTCAAAACAATATAACACACACATAAATAAGTTCAAGACAACGTTAGAAAAATCGGCCAGCTCAACTCAAAACCGGGCACCTGCCGATCCTGGTTAGCCCTGGTTTCGGGGATCTATTAGGGGGGGTTGCCCCCCACCCGCAAACATAACCATTACATGACCAATTGGTTTTGAGTCCAAGCCGGCCAAGTAATAACAAACCAAGCAGTTTTCTAAAAAACTGGTTGGTATTTTTAAAAAATGGGTATTTTTTTTTTATGAAAAATTATATAAACATCTATTTTAGTTTCCTTTATTACCAAAATTCGAATACTTTATATTATTACTGATATGATCATTTTTTGGACTTCATAACAATTTTTTAAAAAAAGCAAAACTTCCCATTTTTTGGTTTTTCAAAAACAGAAATCAAATCAATTTTGGTTTTTGAAAAACCTAAAATTTTTCTCTCTTATAGGTCCTCTCCGTATTCTCTATCAACCTCTCTCTCTCTTCCACCGAGAAACCAGTCTACACAATTTGAAATGCTTCTTCACTAGCATTGTGAAATGCTTCTTCACTGGCAGTATCATTAGCAATTGAACAACATTTGCGTACATTCCCATCAATTTCTTTGCTTCACATAGCTTTTTCCAGGGGATGCCGCACACTGAGGTGTAGAACTCCTCTCCCACGAAGGCATGGTGGGTTTCCAAAATCCTGGAGTAACGCAACGTCTGATGTAAAGATTCAAAACAAACCAAAACACAATGCAAGAAAAACCTCCCGCTCTCTATCTCAACACCACGCAAGAGAATATATATCTCTCTCTCTAGAAAGAAAGGAAATAGAATAGAGAAAAGTGGATGAAAAGGATCAACAGAGAAAACCATGTACATGACAAGAAAGCTGTAATAATCGATTCCCAAGCAGCTGTCACATAAATTAAGAAAAATTAAGCCAAAATAAAATGGAATACCAAACATGATTCTAAAAATGGTTTCTTAATAAGCAGGCAAAATCTACCAATATAACCCCAGAAAAAAAAACAATAAAAAAAAAATAAACACACGAAAAAAAACCAAAAAGAAAGAAGCCTAGCATTAAAATTCAGAGATAATGAAATTCTACCACAGAACCAACCAATTCCTAAAGATTAGAATAAGGGCTATGATTAACTCAAGAATTACATAATCAAAGAAACGACCCAAAAGGGAATGAAAACTCAGCTCACAAGAACACCTACTTAATTTTCAAGAAAGCACCTACTTAATTTTCAAGAAAGTAACGGAAACCCTAGAAAAAGAAACGCCTTCAATCGATATTCAAGAATCCAAATAAATTGCGTTGACTGATTTCTCGGCGGAAGAGAGAGAGAGAGGTTGAGCAAAAATACGCAAAGGACCCACAAGAGAAAAAAAATTTCAGTTATTGAACACCAAAAATTTAAAATTTCGGTTTTCATCGAAAATTTAAAATTTTCGATTTTTCAAAAACCGAAATTTAAAATTTTCAGTTTTTCAAATACCTAAATTGGCCTAATTTCAGGTTTTGAAAAACAGAAAATAAGTAGTTCATCTTTTTAAAAAAAACTTGTAACGAAGTTCAAAAAATGGACATATCATTAATCATGAAAAATATTCAAAATTTTGGTAATAACAAAAACTAAAATAGACATTTACGTAATTTTCACTTTTTTATACTTTTCCCTTTTTTATACTGTGCAACTCATGTGGAACATCGTTACTGGTAATATCAAGTAAAAGCTAGGGAAAATGTGCTATGTGTACATGCTCCATACATTGTAATCATAAGCATCATCCCAATCTAACATGTGGGTGACAGCGTCGGAGGAAGACTGGGGCCCATCAAACAATCTTCCACTTGTATTTCTCATAAAATCTCTATCACTAGCCAACTGATTAATCCAGCGATGACTACTATAATCTTGCCATTACCACGACCATATGGATCATGAATATTTTGGAATATTACTCTGAAATTTAAACAATTTAATAGCTTTTTAGAAACGTCAAACTTGAACCACGGTGTCCTAAGCATGTCCATCACAATTTGGCAAAAACGGATTGTACATTGGCCAAACAAAGAGGTCTTCCCATTTAAACGTGTCCTAAGGTGTGTCTGAAACTGGATTGTCCATTGACCAAACAAGAGGTTTGATAGTTTAAACCCATCCGAGTATTTGGGTTTTATATGCATATGGACTAGAATATGTCTAAACCATTCGGTTCATCTAATATTGCAACTAGTTTTAATAAAGGGATTGTACACTGTAAGAATATTTATTTTTGATACAAGGTCACAATCACTCATGTCCATTAGATATAAAGCCGATTGCTTGGGAATTGTCACAATTCGAAAAAACTTCTCTCGAACTTTGAGCCTAATCGTACACCACCCCCAGCTCGTTTTCACATCCACCAGCCAGCCAAAGGTGATTGTGAGCTCCTTCTTCCATTGTACATTTTCCTTTCAAGTAGCAAAATAAAAGCAAGAATATTTGGTCAGCCTATGGGCAGACTGCTTTGTTTCGCCACAAATTCCACACGCACATTCTCTTGGATCCGGCAAAGAAGATCGTAAAATGAATCCCCTTAATATGAGTTCTTTAGGAGGAAAAATAATGTTAGAATAATGTTATAGGAAAGAAAAAATAATGTTAGAATAAAGCCTTAGAAGAATTCGTTCGACCCCAAATTAAGTAAAGTCAGAACTATAGAAAGAGACTATATAGTTTTGGTACAAGGAGGTTACAATAAATCTTGTCCATCAAATTGGGTGATTGTACTACATTGACCACATCCAAAGTTCAAAATATACTTTCCAAATGTCATGACACACCACAAGCTATCAAATTTGACATAAAATGGTTAGGAGTAATTGTGCCTCTTTATAACAACGATAAATGGTCTCATGATATACAATCCCATAAAGGAAATTATCTCACCAATTTACTCCTCTTGGTCCAAGTGGATACGTGTGCTAAATTTGATGCAAAAATAAAAGCCCTAATGCCCTAAAAATGCAGGACAGACTAAATGATTTCCCAAAAAAAAAACATTAATGCAAATCTAGTATATTTATGCACATTAATGGTTAGGAGTAATTTGTAGCATGATTTTCTATAGAAAGCCGGCAAAAAGATTCCAAGGGTATTTTTCACATCACATGCAAGAAGGCTAAGGTCCATCGCAAACATATTTATGCACAATCAACAAAAGTTATGCTATAAAAGGAATTTCATACAAAGTCAACATTATTCTTAGTTCTCATTCCAGCAGAAGGAAACTCGACAATGGGTTTGAATTCTTACCTCTTCCTGGGTGAAAAATGCTCATATCATGTTGAAACAGTGTAGAAATATGTACATAGAACCATCTTCTCATTCTCAGCAATTGATACCTCTTTCCTGTAAGGGACACCAAATTAAACATTTTTTGTTACAATCTTCTCAGATTTCATTTAAATAATTTAAAATAACCAGCGACTGAATTTACCTAATAGTAAAAGAACACCTCTCTAGATATGCCAGACAATATATCTAATCAGAGGAGTCATTTCAGTGGGCAAAACCATTCATGCATGTCTATATCTCAAAGGGCAAATCAAAGACAAGTTGAGAATCCAAGCTGCCAAATTGTAAAGTCCAAAAATGCAGTACTAAACAAGAACGAAGTCTAGAAAAGGGAAGAACCATGTCAATTCTCAAAAACATTCGAAGGATTCATAACCGTGGGCTGATAACAATTTATTAGGCACATAATATGTAAAATTCAACATTTGTACTATAGAATTTTAACGCTATTTCTACATAATTGTTTTTCATTAAAATCTCCTGTGTTTACTTATGTAGAGATAAGTTTGTAAAAGTTTTATTGCTTCTTCGCGAGATCATTAGATGGGAACTTTGCAGATAGGTACATTAATGGTGTTTAGCTTTGACTGAAAGAGTAATATTCTCCGCCACTTCTAAGTTCACAAAATCTTCAATCTACTTCAAGTCTTCAACAAGTCATTATGGGTAACATGAACATAGCTCTCAAAGGCAAGAAAGTGTGCACAAATGCAGACACAGGCTGACTGGATCTCATAAACTGCCATTACAGCAGCTTTATGTGTGTGGCCCATTATATTGGTGTCTGGTGCTGCGCCAATAGCTAAAGAATAAATTCAATTAAGCCAGAAGATTGGAGGACAAGAATCCAGTCACATTGCACAAAAGTCGAAAAAATTCAGGAATTCTAGAAGAATGGTTTTAACATACCATGGTGGATGAATACAAATCAACTTTCCAATTTCTATTTCCACATCCATGCAGATCCTTGAACTAAAAATAAGTCCAAAGCTTTCTTCAACATCTTCTATGTTTTGTGAGCTCTTAACGCCCTGACAGCTCTGCAAAAATTAGGGGAGCACAATACAGTGGAGTACGCAAAAGATGGAACTGAAAATAATTTCTCAAATTAAGTAAATCGGTCAGGAATTTAAACTAGGTCCAATCAATAGAAAATTGCACCATAGAAAATTGCACTAAGGACAAAAACCAACAAAGATAAAATCAGGTTAATACCAGATCTGATTGGCCAACTTGACCTTCATACATAAACCATATTGGATAGAAGTTCAAAGGTATAGGTTACTAAAAGGGGACAACCGGACCCCAAGTCCAAACTAGGCATGTTTCATTGATATGGTTGGGTTGCTCAAAACAAGAGCTGATAACAGGGTAGGCCTATGTTGCGGCCCATTACACATAAGGGTGCACATTAAATGCCCAGAGAATGTATCACAGGACTCTCTATCGAAAGTATCTCAAATAAAAAATGAGAAACAGTCTATCCCAAAAATGCCCACATATTGATGTATCTAATATTCAGTCTAAAATGCAAACAACATTTCTTCTAAAAAATACGAGTATCAGAAAGTGGATAAAAAATCAAAATGCACACCTCTGCTTTATTTCCAAATGAACAATGACAAGCCGTCAATTTTGCTTCTAAGCATCTTGACCATATCCGCACATCAGCAAATCTAGTTTCATCGGGAGAAACAAAGTTGGAAATTGCTAGAGAATTTGGTCAACTCCACTCCCAAGTATTCTAAAACAATGCATCTCCTTATGCATTAATAATTAGGATACATATAATACAAACTCACAATGAATGCCATAAAAGGAGCTTGAAAAATGGTTAGCAGATTTGTACCATGAGACTTCATTCTTGCTTGTGACAGCTTCAAGAAATCCAAATGCTTATCCTTCTCATTTCTTATGATCTGCTGCAACCTCCCAAAATATCCAAAACTGCACAATGCAGCAAATGTATTTCTTCCACTATGTTATCTCACTGTTACTGAACAATCCACAGCCAAAGAATTTGCTATGTACTCTCTCCTTTTCTGTTTGTTTATAGGAAAGACAAAACCACCAACAATCTCTGGACTGACATTGAAGGCTTCCTGAAAGCAGTCTGCCATTGTTCTCTCTTGGACCATCACACTCGCAAATTTTGAATCGTTTTGGTTGCTTTCCTGAATATGGGCTTTTAATGTTTTCAGCCACTCATACGACATCAATATTATGAATTGAAATCTGAGATGATAGGTTTTAAATATATTTATTATCGAGACTCATCTCTTATCAGAACAATGTTTTAAAAGGCAGGATGCGGCCAAAAGCGGTGGGGGGGTCGATGCGGCGATGTGACTCGATGCGGTCTGGATGCAAATGCATCGCGACGATGGGGTCACTAAATATAAAAAAATTCTAAAAAATCTAAAAAAATAGGTTAATGCATAGAAAAAAATATGGAGGTGATATATGTGATAGTAGGTATTTTAGTTTAATGATTAACACCAAAAATATTAGCTATTGAAGATTCTATATCCACTATCCCCTAATAGAAACTAGAAACTTGAAACTAGCTTCATAAAATATTCAACCATCAACAACTATAAGCACAAATTTGCAGCCACAAACTCTAAAATTACAAAATAGTGATACTACAAACCAAAAGTCCGTGTCTCCATGAAGATTAAAGAGTTTTGAAGTCAAGTTCAAGAAAAGTTAATAGTTAATACAATCATCCCAGACAATTTTGAAGTCAATTTTTCAAATATTAATCAGATAAGTCATCTTGAGAGTCGTTATGTGCATCATCAATATCATCCTCTACAGCCTCCACGTATTCTTCTTCCTCGGTCTCCTCTGAGTCAGCAGCCTCCTCCTCGATGAGCTACATGTGAGATTCAATTGCATCGGACGATGAGTTAGTTACATGTGAGATTCAATTGTATCTAACTCATATGCATGTAAGTCAGCATGCAAATGGAGGAATTGAATCTAATTCATCTGGTTGTATCTATTTTCAATTGTAGTTTGTTTTGTTTTTTTTTCTCTCCTGAACCACAATTTTGGGGCTAGGGGTGAAAACAACATCCATTGGCCCCTTAGAGAGAGGTGTTCTTTTTTCAACACTACCACCACTATTTATAACCCTCTCTCTTAATATTGGAGTTCGAGTACCTCTTTGCCTCGTTACAACTTCAGATATATCATCATCATCAACATCATCATCAAATAATTTCACATCATCAAGTAATTATTTTCTTTTCATTTTATTATTCTCATTATCTTTTTTCAATCTATCCATGTATTATCTAATCTCCTATTTTATTTCATCGGTAGCTTATAGGTATGCTCTTACATTCCCATAAATTCCGGCTAAGTGTTGTTTTTGTCGAAAAATATCACCCATATAAGTATTTCCACAGAGCATGCAAATCACACGATTTCTATCTTTTGGATTTTTTAGTTTGGCCTATTTCCAAGCCGGATCCTTATTACTAGAAGATTAGAAAGAAGACACTGCCCCAAAAATAAGTATTACTGTACAAGGAATAAAAAGTTACCGGTTCTTGAAGCAGTGCTTGATTTCTTCACAGCCTTTGAAACCCCCGATTTCTTGTCACAAAACCACCTAAACTTCCCCAAATCAACAACCAAAAGGTTCAAATCAAGATCCAAGTATCAAACAATCCCCAAATCCAAGATCTAGTAAAAAACAATTTCCGCCTTTTTTTTTTTTTTGCTCGATTTGATCCCAAAAAAGCCACGAAAGTGGCTGTAAATGCTCGTTTAGGGGGTTTAATACCCCCGCAAACTATTTCCCCCAAGTTTTGATGGTCCAAAAGAGGTGGAAAATTATGCGGGCATATGCGGGTGATGTGCGCTATGGGGCTCGGATGAGCTATGATGCGGCACATATGCGCCCACATACCTCCAAACCCCATATGCGGTCTTTTCCGATGCCATGCCCACCGCACACCGCCTGATGGGGCCGCATTTTAAAACATTGTATCAGAATGCCAAAAAACTGAAGAAACCAGCCAAAAAACAGATTTGAAGAAGTCTGCAGAAGAACTCTGAAAAATTAAGGATACCGCACCATCACCTGACACCACGCTGTCCAAAGGCTCACAGGTGTCTTCATTGTCAATACATCTGTAAGCCAATGAAGATAAGGTTTCTTTCCCTGTAAAGAATTTTTTCTTCCCCTTTCCTTTCCTTACCTACAACCAGCGATATAGAATCAAAACCAATAATCATACTAAAAATAAAATATTGAACATGTACTACAAAAGTAAGAATGCTAACTGTGTTAGAAGGCCAATTTGGTGAATCATTTTTTTCAAGAAGATAATGCAGTCGTTCTGCTATAGATTGTTGTGTTCTTGTATGCCCATAATCCTCTAACTCAGCTAGCCCTTCAGAAAGCCCACACAAACAGTCATCCTTTGGAACTGATGGCCATGAAACTGCTTTTATATATAACTGTGGACGGATAGAGAACTTTAATCGGGATTTTCCTCTTCCATCATTTTGGCGAATGATATCCTGCATTCTATCTAACAAAAAGCGACAAGAAAATTTTTGTAATCTGCTAAAGATGAACCATTTTAATTGTTCTTGAAGTCACAATCATTTGTTAGAAAATGCCCAAAATTCAAAAAGTCGGATGTGCCAGCCTATGCGGTTGGGGGGCTTGGCCGCCTAGGCACTCGCCCAGGAACAAGTACAAGCTACGCCCCCAGGGAATTTTTAGGGCAGGGATTTAGGGTTCTTAGGGCAGCTTTAGAGCCCCAAAGCCCCCGAAAATAAAGAATAAATAATTATAGAGACAAAAATCATCAAATTGCAACAAAACTCAGAGTACATATTATGATATAAAATTTACATAAAGTGATTAAGTAACCATCAAAAGTCAATGACTAAAGCATGATGTCCACTGCCTACATGTGATGTACTTGCTTAATAACTTAAACGACAATTTTGTGTCATCACCACGCCAAATAAAATCTAATGATGATTCCATGCCATCATCATCAGAGCCGCTTCCTCAACATATTGAGCACCATCCTTTGTCTCATCTAAATCTGCGTCATCCTCTCTCAATCCCATCAACCTCTTCCCCTTCTTCTCTACACCCCCCCCCCCCCCCCCCCCCCGCCCCCCCTTCCTTTTGGCTTTGAGATTGAGATCGAATGATCCACATAGGGCTCAATGGTGTCCCAGCAGCCTCACAAACTTGGTCGCAGGTCAAGCCCTATCCAAGGAATGCCTCATCATCCCCAGCATCAACTAGCCACTGGTTAGTATCATCCATATCATCAACTTCAATAGCATCGCTTTCATTGTGCTACAGCTCTTGATGGCGCTCCTGCAGCTTTTGATTATATTGAATGAAGACAAGATCATTCAGTTACTTTTGCTCAAATTTGTTCCTCTTCTTTGTATGGACCTATTAGATAAATGTTGAATGAAAATTTAAAATTGAGAAACACCTAATGTATGTTAGGCTAATAACCTAACTAAGTAAATTAAGTAACATTACCATTTCAAACGTGCTGAAGTTGCATTCACAACCAAACAAGCTACAAGTCAGATTCAAAATACGCATGGCCATCTGCTGCAAATGTGGGGGGCGCTTCCCCCATGGCCTGTCCACCATGCAGATATTTCACATACATAATGTATCTGTATAATTGAAATTTTATACTCAAATCATGAAATCAAAATGAAGAAGTTCTAAACTTACCAGGAGAGAGCTTAGACCTCTACCTTATTGACAACTCCTTTCCAAGAAACCCAGTTGTGAACTTATACTTATCTAAACCCATTGTGACCTTATCTTGGACTTCAAGATCAGGGTTGAGTTTGAGATTGCATTGGTGGATTGCTTCCATGAACTCAGTCTTGCTATGTATCTCATGATCAGTGTAAAAGTGAGCAGGGTTAAAGTAGTTAGTACCCTGTTAAGTATAAGTACCTCTCAAGCTGGCAGTTCTAGTTATCTTCTATAATCTTCAGATATTCTCCATACTAGCTTCATCATTCTCAAAACATTTCTTCATTTCTTCCTTTGCATCCCGCCTAACTTTATAAATGTGACCCAATGTGGGTTCCTTCTCAGCATCAACCAAATTGAGTACCTTTACTAGTGGCTAAAAAACACATAAGGTATACTAAACCCCATTCCAAAAGACAATCTCCATCACTACTTTCTCATTTGATCTCTTGGTCCACTAGGACTTGGTCCAATCCATAGATACGAACATCAACTTCCTCTTACTAATCGCCTGAAGCATGAGGTCTATGCAGTGTGTTGTGCAAAGTGATCACAAAATATGTGGCCGCTATGCCATCAATAACTTAGCTGCCTCCATATTGGCTAAGTACTTATCGCTCACTACCTAGACCACTTTGTCCTCCCCAACCTCCTCTATGTACCGGTCCACCGAAAATGAAGGTCGCATCATGGAACTTCTTAGAAGCATCAATAGACCTTAAAACAATCGTCCCTAATGGACAATTCACCATCAAATTCATAATGCTTCTATTTCTCTTATCACTCCAACCATCAGTCATACTAGTGCAACTGTATATTTCCAATGCATCCATGTGGGTCTTCAAAATGTTATTAGTAAAATGAACTTTTTCTACGCAATGGCAACTTAAGCTCATAAGCAGTGGGGCCCTATACCCTAGCCCAAATTTCCCCACTGCTTCCAATGTAGTTTAAATCCATTGGCCCTCTTCTTTGAGGCCTTTTATGCATGGGCCCCATTACCCTACCAGAAGATCCAACCTCGGCATATATATCTTCTTCTTCTTCTTGAACTTGAAAAATATCTACAATTCTGACAATTTCTTCATATCTTTTCCTCACTTGCTCTTTGTTATTTTTAACCCCCTCCAAGTGCTCTAACATCTCTCTCCTAACTACAGCTGGCATTTGAGAGCATGAGGCCACATCCCCTCTAATGCCAACTAAATCTTTATTTAATCTTTTAATACCAGCATTAGATGATTTCTTACAAAATTTACACTCCACCGTATTCGTATCGATGGGATTTGGACTAGATCCGTAAACCCGGATCACTTTGCTTACTTGATCCAGTTGAAGACATTGTCATGACTCACGACTCATGACTAACAACAAAGCTCACAGAGTCAAAGTGATTCATGGAGTATCACCTAATCAACAAAAAAATACACAAGATGAAAGTATTAAAGGAAAAAAACAAAGAAAAATTTTTGAGTTTTGAATGAAGACTTTTAAGCAAGCAAAACCAACTAAAAGAGACCACAAAAAAAATATAGAAACTGGAAACCAATCAAAACATGAACTACACAATGTGGAAACCAAATGAAATATAAAAAATACATAATATTTAGTTTTTCAATCTAACAAAAAATCAAATAATATGATATCAATCATAGTTACCGGAATCTCTCCACCAACCTCATGTTTCCGTTTCCGAATCCCGATTCCACGTTTCTATTAAGGAATCTCCACGGAAACCGTTTTTTGGAAAGAAGGCATCAAATCGGAAACCCGATTACACATTTCTGTTAAGGAATCTCCACGGAAATTTTCGGAACCAAGGAAACTCGATTCCTTAATTTCGGAATCTCGATTCAACACATATTTAGAAACTTTTTTTCGAAACCAAGGAAACTCGATTCCTTAATTCCAGAATCTCGATTCAACACATTTTTAGAAACCACTTATCGGAACCAAGGAAACTCGATTCCTTAATTTCGGAATCTCGATCCAACACATCTTTGAAAACTTGAACCCATTAATTGTGGGTAGACGTTCCCAAATACATCGAATCTCGATTCTAGCGAGGATTAAATCTTGATTCCATGTCAATTGGAGTAGAAATCTTCTTTTGAATGCTTCTAGAGGTTGCAGGGTTTCATTATTTTACTTGTGCCACCCTGGATGGCCTTTACTTTAAATTTAAAATATAATTGGTAAATACAACACATACAATTAAAAGTAAAACCATGACGTAAACATAATCCTATTTTGTCTTTATAATAATGAAGTCAAAATCACAATTTAGGAATACTTGTCTTTTGTATATAATGACCATAAGTTCAATAGTCAACACAATCACTTTAAAATTCAGGGAACCTTCTATTAAGAGACATCCAATATAGGTTCTAAAGTTGATGAGGCTCAAGATGTGCTTGTGGCTTCCTTCTCCACAAAAATGAAATCTTGATTCCTAGTAGGGGTCGTCAAATGCATTCCATAGTCCATATTATTGTAAATCTCGATCTCAAACGAGCATGGATCTCTGATTTATATACTTTAAAAACTTGATTCCAAATATGTTAGGATCACGATTCAAAACAACTACATATCTATGTTCCACATATGTCAGAAACTCGATTCTATAGATGTCGGAAACTCGATTCCACATATTAAATAATCTTGACTCCTGGAGTGTCGATTTCTGAGGGATGGGAATCCAGATTCTAAGGAGGACGAAATCTCGAATCCAAAGGTGGATGAAACTTGGATCTCTTTCGGTAGAAACACAATTCTCAAAAACTAGGAATCTCGTTCCTAGCAAATCCTATTGTACGGATAATGATTCCTAAAACAGGAATCTTCTAGCCGGCCGCGATTCCGGTTCCTAAAACGATTCGGGTTCCCAGGCGTTTCCAATAACTATGATATCAATCTAAAATAAAATAATCACGTAATATCACATAACATAATATCCATAAGATTTGATTTGCAATCTAAATATTCGATAACTATTAATTTAATTTAAAGTTTCAACTATTCACAAAATATAAGCCCAAACTGGTATTCACAAAATCTTCCAACTACAAACATGTAAAACAATCAAAAAAATAAAAGAATATCAAATCATAACATCATAACACACTATACAAAAACAAAATATTAAACCCTATTTCAAATATTGTATTGAACTAAGCTTTTCAAAATAATTAGATATTGGCCCAAACTGGGAAACATTCACAAAAGAAATTCAAATTTTCAACTACAAACATGTAAAAATATCATTAAAAAAACAAAAGTAAAAGAATATCAAATCGTAACGCATTATACAAAAAAATACCAAACCCTAATTCAAGTATTGTATAACACTAACCTTTTCAAAATGAAATCGATATCGGCCCAAACCGGTGATATTTGGTCACCAAAAGTCCCTTATGTGACCACTCCAAGCTCCGAAAAGTATTAGGAAGTATATCTTTTGATTTCATAAGAAATTGAAAATTCTGAAATTTTTTCAGATCTTGAGAAATTTCTCAAAATATAAGTTTTTTTAAAGTTTTCACTTTCTAACATACACAAAAGAGGTTTGGGGGGGACTTTAATGCTCCCCAAAACCCTTGTCCCCTCTTTCTAAAGTGGGGGGGGGGGGCAAATACCCTTGACCAAGGGCCTATTTCCACCCTTGGCCACCCTGCATCGAGGCTGCTAGATGTATGGCACCTAGGAAGCCCACCTAGGCTTTTTGGCTTTCGAGCCACCTATACAGCCCGAGGGACGCTAATTTTTTAACGAACATCCTCTATATCCCGTCGTATAAATCGCTACCGAGTGGAAAGCAATAGAGTCCTTGTTTTCTCTCAAAGCTGCAGTGACACAGGCTGGACCTAATCTAGAATAATGAAAAGCCAGAATTTCCATCTAAGCCGTAACTTGTCATTTCGGGGCTTTATCATACTAAAATAATAATCATTTATCCACAAGTTGGCCACACAAAAGGAATAACTCAATGGAAAACTACCCATGACACCTGCTAGAGCTGTTGATAAAAGATGCTAACAAATCAAGGGTAAGTGCTCAAAGGGAGCATTATCCGGAGAATTGTCCATGGATTACTCAATTTGTTCTTCTGTATATCGTTCTTAGGGCTACAACAATATGAATTTCTAACACGGAATAGTCGGTCCCTTCAAGAGGAGCACCGTTTTCTTCATTGAATGTTAACTTCAAGATCCTTATCACTAACTATGTCTGTACATGGGCTTCATCACTAGAATGTGCATTTAGTATCAAAGGCTTGAAGGAAAAAGTGGATCACCATCATCTGCATAATGACTCAGAATAGCAAGTCATGTTCCTATGTTGTGTGTGATGGTGACTCCCATGTTGAACTGGGAGCAGTGATTCAAAAAGAGGACCGCCCAGTGCCTAGACGGATTTGGGGGCCTGAGCGCATCACCCAGGCCTAAGTGCTCTAAAAATGTGCTAATTCCTGGGCGCCAAGAAAACCGCCTAGGCAGCTGCCCAGGCCCTACGCCCCGCCCAGAGGCAGAAATAAACTTCAGTGGGGGCATTTTTGTCCATTTGTTTTATACTAAAGGGCCAAAAATAGTGGTTTTAGGTTCATTTGAAACCTAAAACTTATTGGAGCCCATTTTAGAGAGAGAAATCCCCCAAAAAACTAGTTTTTTGATAAATCATAATGATCGAAAGGTTTCTCAAAGTTATGAGAAATTGATCAAAACATCACCCATTGATATTAGATTTAATTTTTGATGTTTTATAAATCTATTGGGAGTTTTTTTAGAATATTTTGAGTCCTTAGAAGCATCTTTGAGGTGGAAGTTTGGAAATTGAGCAATCAAACTCAAAGTAAGTGATTTTTTTTTATTGCTTTGCTTGTATAAATTGCATTATTTTGAGATGTCTTCTTCGGGATCTAATAAGAGTGGTGATCCCAGTTGGAAATATGGCCACAACCCAAATCCTAATGATAGAAATTGCATAAGATGCAATTTTTGTGAGAAAGATACAAAATGGGGCATAAACCGGTTCAAGAAACATCTTGTCGGTATCAGGAAGGATGTTGCCCCATGTAAAAAGACTTATGATGTTGCTAAAGAGGAAACAACCAATATTTTGAATATGGTAAAAATGAAAAAAGTTGAGAGATTAGCCTCCATAGCAGATATTAGGTCTGGGGTTCGAATAAATTATTATGATAATGATAGTGATGAGGATGGGATTGGGGAGGGATGTTAAGAAGTAGAACAATCTATTATTAGGGGAAAGGGAAAGGGAGTTGTAATTGCTTCTGGTTCTGGGAGTAAGGAGCCTCGGGTTAGATGCCCTATGGATAGTTTTTTACCTCGGCCTGACCCTGAAGTTGTAGGAGAGAAAACAAAGAAGTAAACCACCATTGAAAATAGAATAAAGAAGGAAGAGAGAGATAAAGTTGCTTATTATCTTGCTACTTGGTTTTATGAGACGAGCATCCCTTTCAATATTGCTCACTTAAGTAGCTTCTATGCCGTGGTAGAGGCAATTGACCAATTTGGCCCTAGGATAAAACCCCCAACCCCATATGAGCTTTCAGAGCCTCTTTTGAAAAAGGCAGTGAGTGTCACGAAGGAAGCTATAGAAGATAAGAGTGGTGATCCCGGTTGGAAGCTATAGTGACAAGCCTTCTATGGGCTATATATAAGAGGCTATGGAGAAATGCAAAAGAGAGATAAAACAAAATTTTGATAATGATGAGAACTGCTTCAAGCCTGTTTGGGAGATTACTGATGAGAAGTCGGATAGGCAGCTACATCGGCCATTGCATGCAGTTGGTTATTATTTGAGCTTTTTTTCTATGTTGACAAGGATATACACACAAATGACACAATTATGACTGGATTTAATAAGTGAGTAGATGTGCTAGTCCCTAATCCTGATATCCAGGATATTATATGCGCTGATGAGCTAAAAAATTACAAGTCCTCATTAAAGTCTTTTGGGAGTCCAATGACGATGAGGCAAAGGACCAAAATTGATCCAGGTAGATCCGTAGTAAAAATATTCTTAAGTTCATCAAGTTCAAGTAATCAATTTACATTGTTATAATTCTATAGTTATTATTTATTTATGATTTTATTCTATATCTTTGCAGCCAATTGGTGGAGCCAACATGGGTGTAGTTCTCCAAATTTACAAAAGTTGGCCATTCGGATCTTAAACCTAACACCACTTCCTCATCTGGATGTGAGCGTAATTGAAGTACTTTTGAAGAGGTAAGGTCGTAAGGGTAATTTGTACAATTGCATTAATAATACACGAACCATAGATTTTAATTAGTTTCATTTTATTTTGTTACATTCATACAAAGAAAATGAACAGGCTTGAATCAAAGATGCTGAATGACCTAGTCTATGTCAAATATAATCGATTCTTGAAGGGCAGTTTTGCTAAGAGAGATAAGAGAGACCCCATCAGATCAAAAAATATGGACAATGCTATGGAGTGGTAGTTGATGATGATGAGGTCAAGGGTCATGGGACATGGTCATGGATGCCTCAAGGACATCAGCTGACCCTCTTAGGGCCACTAGATCTTTTGCACAGAGAACGAGGGTGGAGAAGAAAAAGGAGGAAGAAGAGGCAGATTCAGAAGAGACGGAGAAGGATGACCAATATGCCGAGGAGGGTGATGACTCCGATGAATATGATGTCAATGCAGCTGACCCTAATTTTTTTGATGATGAATGATGAATGTTGAATAATTATTAAACTTTGAACTTTGATTGAACTATTGCCTATTGAAGATTCTTTTGAGTCTTCAAGTATTTGTATTTGTATTACTTTCATTTTTGTTTTCTTACTCATGGTGGTGTAATATTGTAATGTGTTTTATGGATAGTGGACTTCTAGTTCCACTAGTTTGGTACTATTTGGTAACTTTGGTTTGGTAATTTGGTTGGTTGGTAAATTTTAAGTTTTAATTGGATATGGATTATAGAACAACTTATGGTTATGCTTATCGAATGTCTACTTATGTGTAGTACTAGTATACTTTAAATTCTGATGTGCACTAAATACCTAGTTCTTATATTTTATACAATAGATAATTGTCTGTATAGATACTTTTTTTTATTCAACTAGGCCACCCAGGTTCTACCTAGGCGCTTGGCGGCCTGGAGCCCCCAAGCAGCCTCGGACCCACCTAACGCTTTTTGAAACACTGACCGGGAGATTGTGGCACAATAATTTTTTTTTTCCTGAAAGTTTGTGACATCAAGAATTTGACCTCTGTAAATGCAAGAGAGACATTAGCCATGCCATTTTGTCCCCATGTAAGGGCAAAAAAAGATATTTATTCGAATGGTGGAATAAATGCAAGTGATACATTTCTATATTTGAGAATCAATGTCATGCATACTTCTTCATCTAGTGGTCCTGAAGTCATGACAAAGCTATAGAAAACATAGGAGGAAAAGATCTCAAAAAGTTAGGTTTCCCTCCAAGTTCGCATGTGATATTGATATTTGATAGCAGCTATAGAGGCAATTTGTTGGGGTTTGTGGCCTTTAAAGCCCTAGAGAGCTTGTAAAGAAAAGTATTTTATAATGATTTGTGCGCTTCAATGGGAGCTTTCTATGACTGACTGCCCTAGGGTTGGGCGGTCTATGGCCGGGTCATGTCAAAAACCCTTACCCTTGGGCTTGTGGAACTAACGTTGAGGATTTAATATGGTCATTCCTAGTTGTGTAGTCTCCTGTGTACGGAGGAAGGGCCAGTGAAAGCAAGTGCCAAATCCTCAATGACACTTTTGCAAGGAAAGTACGTCGCATTTTAGGAAGCAATCGTATATATAGGGGCATGTGTACATGTGCATAGAAAGAGCACCCTTTTGCACTGTATGCATTTGACTTACTATTAAGGGGGATCCTGTAATCCACATACCAAGACTATGGTTCTTTGGCTAACTTTGACGTGCCAATCATGAGCCCCTGCACTTGACAGTGGGTCATGGCTCTCATTGGGTTAGTTTGAGAAGACAGATGTGGATCATGGATCCTAGCACGAGTGGACTGCCTGATATACAGTTGGTTTTGACCCATCAGGTTCCTATCTACTTCTTAAGTTGTAGTGTTGTGTGTTTTGGATCCTTGTGGAACTCCATAAATATTGTTTTCAACTAAGAATGTGTTACTGAGAATTTTTGATAGTTTTTTAGAATTTTAAAACAATTTTTAAATGTGTAAATTAAAAGAGTATTCAATAATTTTTAAATAACAAGGGTATTTTAAGAAGGGAAAAGTTTATATAGAGCCGAGGCTCTAACCAATCAAATTTGAGCCTACCTCAAAATTTTCATTAGAAGAGGTTGTTTTGATACCCAAATATCTTCAAATTGATTATCTCGACATCAAGATGTATGGACATGAGAAAAAAATGGATTGCAAGTTTTGAAAATAGTGTATTTTGTAATGCATTTTTGGACCATCAATTTTCAAGATATCACAGATATCGATCTACACTATTTTTGGAGCTTTGAACTTCATAAATAGATATGAAAATATATTTTAAAGCTATCACAAAGATTTTCAATATTGAAACCACATTGTTTAACGCTATTTGGAGGTAGGCTCTAATTTGAATGTTTAAAGCCTAGGCTCTATACAACCGCACCCTTTTAAGAATTACAATTTTTTATTGGTGGGACGCATGTGTGGGGGGCTGAGGGCCCAAGTCTCATATGTGGGGCCCACTAGGCCCACGCATCCCATTAACTTGACACATTTTTTTAAAACTATTTTCTTAGTAAAAATATTACGATTCAAAATATTTCTTTAAGGAATATTTCGTGAAAGATTTAAGGGGATAAGGTTCCTAAAGATTCACTCTAAATCATGATGGTTGATCATGGAGAAGTGGCTTAGATTAAATCTTCTCTCTCACCTCATAAATCACCTAATAATCCTAGATAATGTTGAACTCCTAATCTGACTAGGACTCCCTAGGCTCTAAAGGCCTACAAATAGCGATCTCCCCTCCATTCTATACATCAGACATCTCCCTTCTCTCCACACCATTCTCTCTCTCTCTCTCTCTCTCTCTCTCTCTCTCTCTCTCGAGCTCCTCTTTCTCTCCTCTTTAAAAGGTGGCACGCCACCCCCCATAAGTGTTGGGGTGGCACACACCTCAAAGAGAAGTCAAGGAAAGGGGCAAGCCCAACCCTCTTGTTTTGATTTTGGAGAGGTGCCATCTTGATATTGCCCATAGGTTAAAAAAGGGTTCTTACTTATTAGTGAAACCTTAATTGTGACCTTAGCTTTTTTGCACCCCATTCTCTCTCTCTCTCTCTCGAGCTCCTCTTTATCTCCTCTTTAAAAGGTGGCACGTCACCCCCCATAAGTGTTGGGGTGGCACACACCTCAAAGAGAAGTCAAGGAAGGGGGCAAGCCCAACCCTCTTGTTTTGATTTTGGGGAGGTGCCATCTTGATATTGCCCCTAGGTTAAAAAAGGGTTCTTACTTCTTAGTGAAACCTTAATTGTGACCCTAGCTTTTTTGCCCCATAAGATTCAGAAAGGGAGTCTCAGAGGTGCTTCTCAGTTTCAGATTGGTCGATTTAACAAGTTCTAAGATCAAGTGCACCATTGGTCAGATGATCGGGTGTGGGGTGTGCTAAGTCCTAAGGAGTTATCCAAGGCAAAAGTCAATAAGTCTTCCCATATTTATTTAATTTTATTGATATTCTTGCTTATTTATTTCCTAAAGTTGTTCAGTTTTATTCAGTTTGAATAAAGTTTATTTTTGGCAATAAGTCATTAAGTTCCTAGAATGTAGTAGGCCTATTTTATTGTAATTGTGGCACCTGTAAGTAGAATTTTCAGCAATTGATAAAAGAAAAAAAAGAAATTGTTGAATTATAGCCTGGAATTCTACCTTGCCACCTCTTTCATAATCATGGGTGGTCTGCCATTTTCAATCATGGAAAGCGATAATGTCTTGCAATGTAGTGCAGGGACAAACAATATGTATAGTTTCACACTCTAGGATACACATATTATCATGGATACAAGAAGATGTTGCTCAGCATTTCAAAATCTATGACATGGATATATATTCCTATTTTTTAGGGTGGGATTTTTTTTTTGGGGGGGTGAGTGGGGGAGGGAGGTGGTTGGGTTGGGTTTAGGTCAGATAGTGGGATTGAAACTCATATATGTGCTGCACTTGTCAACCCAGGTGCCCAATTCCGGACATGGTTTATACAAGTCCATTTTGAAATGAGTCACCTCTTAAAAATCTATTTTTGAGATGGATTTTTGGACCTAATTTTTAAGGACATGTAATCTCTAACATGGAGATTATAAATATGAAAAAATATATAACTTCTGAAAATTAAAAATAATAATTCTATTTAGAAAACATTTGGACCGTTAGTTTCAATTGTTTTTAGATGGACCACCTAGATGGATGCTTTATACCTCGGGGACCGCAAGTGTAGAAATGTGGTCCCCACCGCATGAAACAATTTTCCTTATCTTATTAGTAGTATATTCATCATGAAACAATTTTCCTTATCTTATTAGTAGTATATTCATCATGTTTAAGGGGCGGCATTTTACATGTTCTTGATACATATTTAAGATCGAGAATTAATTTGGAGCACTTTTGAGCTCCAATTCATTTCTTTTTAAATTGATCCAGGAGATGAATAAAGACTATTTGAGAGTTTTGGATTTTAAAAAACTGCTGACGTGGCATTTTGGCCATGGGACCAAATATACAGTTTGGTCCCACAAGATCAAGGGGTGCGTATAGGGTTTTCTCATGGGATCAAATTGCATATTTGGTCGCACAGGCTATTATGACCTGGAAATTTTCAAATCATATTTAGTTCACCTTGTGATCAATTTCAAAAGAAAAAAGATCTGATCTCTTGAAACCTAGTTCTGATAGTCCATAAAATGGATTGTCCAGGGACAAACCTAGATCAAGATTTAATTTGGAGCATTTTCTTTATTAAGCCCCATATTACCTGTTTTATTAAAAATTGGTCCTTGAGATGAATTAAAGATTATTTGAGAGTTTTTGGGACAAACAAATCGCCACAAAAATGGTGCTTCGGCTATTTTGAATATTCATATAATAGATTAGATATAACATGCACTTTAAACTTTTTGACAATTTTAGATATATCACATTAAGAAATATAATTCAGTTCTTCTCATATTATTTTGTACTTAGAAGCATCCTAATAGTATTTGGTATTATTATCATATCATGTCAATGCCTGCGAACTATACATATATAGAAGTATTCGGGTTGGGCCAAGACTGCCCTACACCTTGTACTAGAGACTTCAATCTCTTGCAAACAAGGATGATGTCCACAGTAGAATTCCACTAACTTTTGATGATTCTTCATTTCCTTGGCATCTTAGCAGCATTTTTAATAACAATAAAGCTATTTAAAAAGTATCTTGAGAATTATCAAAGTTTAATGGAAATGACCATATCCAAAAGTGGGGTGACATGTTGAAGGATTTGTTAGTATAGATTTGGTGCACTTTCTCTCAAAGGAGATTTCCATCAAAAAGCAATAACCACAAATCCATGTTTGTTTAAAAACATATTCCAATAGGACAAAGAAAACTATCCACGTTTAAATATACTTAACATGGAAAGGACAACTCGAAGGATCTCAGTGCACATGAGAAGCAAAGTTGATACCTTTCCGGGACTTTTCCACTTCAGGATGGTTGGCAAGGGACGAGGAACAGCTGGACCTGTTATGTAGAGCTGCAAGTTGCTTGCTTCCTTAAAAATCATATCCCATTGAGACGATTGATATTGATCCACTTGATTCTCATTCTCACAATTTTTGAAGTGTCCTTGAAGTTCAGAAGTTCTATTGATTAAAGGATAATCTGAGAGCATACCATTCTCCTAAATGAACCTGAAAATTTGCTTTAGATATCTGATGAGGAGTAAAATAGTTGCAAAGTACTGCATGAAACAGAAAATATGAACCATGGTTCATAGTCTCTAATGAGCCACCATGATTATCCTTTCCTATTTTATGTGTTTCCATGCATGGCTAGAAAGTTAACAATAACAATCAAATTTGAACCTATGTTGCTTGACAAGCAACATATCCATCTAATACATTTGTTCATAAGTTTTCAGCATCAGCAACCAAAGTAAATCTCGTATACCAGATTGCCAGTGATACAAATATACTAAACTTTCTTAAGCTTGAAATAAAAAAATAATTCTCACAAATTTAAGCCCAAAGAGCAGTAGCATGTGCCTGGAAGCCACTATCAGAGGAGAATGTATGCTTTTATGCTTAAAAGGTCAAAATAATCATGCTAAATAATCAAAATCTCAATATTCAAATTAAGTGCATAACTGTGAGATCTGTAATTCCTTATTTTCTAGAAAACAAAATGCAGTAAGCAGCGTAAGCCATTTTTTAGTTCAGAAAAACGAAGAGACATTGTTTAGTTCATCAAAAACATTTTGATGTATCGGGGGTTCATTCCCAACACAAAAATCAATGAGAATTATTGCCAAATAGTTTCCCATTTGATGTAGTATCGAATCGATACCTCAGTTCTAAGAGTAGAGATTGCGAGCATAATTTGCAAGCCCAAATCAGGACCTCAAGTAGAACTCAATCACTCATTCAGGGTTAAACCAGAGACCCAGCGGGTCAACAACAAGCATATTTTCAGTTTCTTTCCTTTTTTTCTTGAACTGACAAAAATAGTGTTTAGTTTCGCAAACAGCACACAGAGGCTTCTTATTCACTACAAGGGACCAAACACAAAGAAACCTCTCTCTCTCTCTCTCTCACGCATCAAAGCTATCTTCAGTCTCCAATCGTTGGCAATCAACAGTGAAGAACTTCCAATCCATGACATCAAAATGCATGGATCAATCTGCAGTTATCAGCTATAAAAACAAGTAATATTATCTTTTCAGCCCTTTGCTTCTGAGAGTCCTGCTTCCTCTTTCCTTTCATTTTCCGATATGGCCTTTGGTAGCCAAAATCCAAACCTTTCAAGGAAAGGTGCTCTATCAAGAACCATGGGCTCCCTTACCGTGACATCAATGGCATCATAGATCCATAGCCTCAAGGTTGCCTCTCCCTTTAGCCCCAAAGAGAACCAACCAAGCCCAGCTATGGCTATGTCCATGCTGTTTACTACCCACCTGATCCCTGACACCTTGAATTCCTGTTGCCCCCACTCTTCGAGCTCTGAAATCCTCTCATCTCCAATGGGAGGCTGAAAACAACAAACCCTTTTAACAGGGATTCATGCATATATGCATTCATTATACATTAATACATACAAATGCACATGCATTCATGCATCCATCAATCTATACAAGACACAAACCTACATTATACACAAACATACATAAACTTAGACACATACCACACATGCATAGGATTGACTGAGCTATTTTTAAGTTGCTTGCATGTGTGCATCTGGCAGCTCATAAATGGTCATCTTTTGTTTAGGTCTAGAGTATGCCCACCCTCAAACGCAAATTTGTTTTGGGTAAGAATACAAATTGTTTTCCGGTAAGAGTAGTTTTCATCATTTTCAAATTGCTACTGAGAGATAGGCGGCCTCGGGAGTATAGAAATCATGATGGTTGATATCAACATAATATCAGCCCATTGCAGTTTACATTGCTCCATTAGGATGAATTATTGTTGTTCATGACCAATATTTTCCTTCATCATATGCGTCATTCCTCAATAATACTCGATATGCTTAATTAACTCATTGGGAGTTCGTTATTTTTGTTTGAGAAGAGAGACAGATCAGAAGCTCCACTAGATGTATGTGAAGGAAACTCTACTAAATAAAAGAAGACGCCAGAATGTTACCTGTAGCCTGGTGCCAACATGCTTTTTCCATAGTTCTTCAGCATTTTCTATCTTCCCAAAATGAAGTGACATGTTCGGTGAAGCCCAGACAGTTACATAGATGGTCTCCACGGAAGCATGAGTTAAATTGAGTCTCATTAGGCCACCAACATGAATAGTCTGTCCTACCTGCAATTGGTGTAATAATGATGATTATAACATCATCCATGATGTGAAAAATGTAAAAGTGAAGCAACAGGTAAGATCAACGTGATGTAAAAGTCAATTATCTGTTGCTCAAAAATCACACAAGAAATGGTGAATAGATATAAATCCAATTAATAGAATGAGTCAAATGCTTTCTCTCAAAAAAACAAGAATGAGTCAAATGCAACTCTAAAAACGTTCAAGCAACAAAATCCAGAGACCAGAATCAAGGTTTAATGGGAGAAGTTGAGCATTACTCTTTATGAGAAGCAAAATGAAAGGGTAGCCCCTTACTTGCTTGCACGCACGCACATGTGTGTGTGTGTGTGTGTGTGTGTGAGAGAGAGAGAGAGAGAGAGAAGTTGAGCATTACTATTTATGAGGCAAAATAAAAGGGTAGCCCCGTGTGTGTGTGAGGGGAGAGAGACAGAGAGTGAAGAAACCAATAAACAGCAACTAGACAAAGATAGATAATCAAATTATGAATTCCATACAACTGAAGCCCAGAGAAGAGATACACATGAATCAAGAAACCAAAGGCTGAGGCCTCTATACGCATTTAATAAATATTGAAGTGGGAAGCCAAAAACTAGAAACCAATGTAGGAAAGTACAATATTAAATATTCTATTGGGGAAAATCATAAACAAGAAACTAATGACCCCAGTTGGAAGACATAAAAATTCCTAAGTGATCGGCTCATCAGCACACCATTGAGTGGTGCTTTCCTGTAACATGGTTGAAAGTTGAAACATATTAGTCACCTAAGTTTCCGGATTACTATATCAAGTAATGGATAAACAACTCATTTGTTATTCCTTTCTGCCATATTTTACAGGATACCAATGTGGGGGTCATGGACCTTTTGGCCAATGAGTGGGATGCAAAGACAAGAACTAAATACTGGATACTTCAACCTTTTTTTTTTATTTGCATCACCAAACATTGTATGCTGTTGTTCTTAAATAATTTTACAGAACAATTAAAAATTAATTACAGAAAAAAAAAAAAAAAAGGAGAAGAAAAAAAAGAAATAAACCTCTAAGTTCTAATAAAGAATAAGGGGAAGGCTAGGTAAGCTTGTTTGGACTTTTCGGGACAAACTTCAAAACTCCGAACTCTTGACCTCCCTCACCCAAACTGATGTCTACCACTAGGAGAAAGCCTAAGAGAAAACAAAAGGCCAGATTAGTTTACTTGTGCTTTCTGGTACCATTAACCAGAGCCTGAATTCTGCACAGGATACAACATATTTAACTTACAAATGCCAAATGGCAACCCCTTGAATCAAGAAAACATGCAGAACAAAATTCTCTAAGCAATGAATAGATAAAAATTAGAAGTAAAAGACAGCATTGAAATCATGAAAGGATATTCTAATTAAAAGTTAATCCAGAAATATATTACCAGAATACCATTTGCTTTGTGTGCATGCTTGTTAATACCTTGCCGGCTCTTTTCAGGCAGATTACTTCGACTAGTTGGGGCTATTCATAAGGTCAAGTTACCACAGTAGGGGGGATTGGGAAAGGGAGGGAGGTGGGCACAGAGAGAGAGAGAGAGCGCACCTTCATCCTATAAGTCCTCGGTTGCAACTCCTTACGTATCTCCACCATCTTCTGCTCATCTCTAGTGAGCCTCAGGCTCATCAAATAAGGATGCAAAAGCCCTGGATTATCATACATCTTCGCTTTTGCAGGCAAAATCCCTCCAATTCTCACAATACCAAGTGTAGTTCCAGGAACCGCTGCCTCTGTTAACTGGGTCATCTTATTTCCCTCTCTCTTTGCAAATGCATTAATCAAAGTTGATTTCCCTGCATTTTGAGCACCCACAACCCATACATTTCCTCTTGGACCAGCTACCTCCTTGATGAACATTAACAAATTTCGAACACCCAAATCCTTCTTTGCACTAACTAGATAAACCCCACTTAATTTGGAGGCACCCCCAGCCTTAGCCCTGTGTCTAACCCATCTATCTAATCTAGTTGGTGATATTTGAGATGGTAAGAGATCAACTTTTGTGGCGACAAGAACAAGTTTTGGCAATTTTTGCAATTTTGACCCTTTTTGCAGTGCTTTTAACAAGGATTCAGCAGCTTTCCGAGGAAATGAACCATCAAAATCTACACAATCGACTACTAGAACTACCACTGTGTTTGCACCAGAATTGCTGGTTTTCATGAGTCGGGTGCTAATCAATCGATCAAAATCAAAGTCAGGAATCAAATTCTCGAGCTTTTGGTTCTTTATCTGGCCATAATTTCGTAGAGAATGGCACCTTGCGCACACTGTTACAGTGGGTTTCTCTCTCATGGCCTCTCTAGCCTTCTGTTTCCTCTCTCTCTTTGACAACTTGTCCTTCTTCCAAGAAAGAGTTTCCTCGGTTATGTTCCCATAACCCACACCAGCTGGTGCAAACCCATCCAAATCCTTCTCACATTCTTCCTCATCATCTATGACTTCAGGCATTTCCCAATCAAAATTTTCATCTCCACTGCCTATAACTTCTTCTTCTACATCTGATTCTCCTCCTTCTTCTTCTTCCTCTTCGCTTTCTTCTTCTTCACTGAATTCTCCAAGAAAATCATCAAATTCGCCATCAATTTCTTCCGTTTGTTCTTTAGTATCCCTCTTTATGAAAAACCCAGGAAAATCAGGGTTTTCACTCTGCATAAAAACCCCACAACCTGGACATATGGGCTGGCCCTCTTCTTCATCCCTGCCATCACTGAAAACTGGTTTTGGGGGTGCCTTAGATTTTCTTGTATTTGTTGAAGTGGGTTTTGAAGATGAACAGATAAATCTGGTTGTCTTGTTGGTTTTGACCAAAACAGAGGGATTGGAACCATGAAAGCATTGAAATGAAGCTACCCAAGAAGCAAATGTACTGTAATTACCTCGGAAATTAAGGAAATGAAGACAGGGCGTAAAAGTTTTCTACCTTTGGATAAAAGATGAGAACCGAGAGAAGTAGATATGGGTTTTGTAGGGTCTAAAGATAGAGACACCATTGGAGCTGCAGCATCACAAGTTGAGCACGGGAGATAAGCGTATGTAGGGATTTCTCCGTTCTCAAACTGTCAGTAAAAGTATCACACTACAAATCTAGAGAAATTTACGCCTGTATCATGATAAAATTACTGAATTTCTCTTTCGGTCTCCAAGTCAGGTAATTTTACGACAAACTCATGCATTCCTTATTTTTATTATTATTTAAGAGCAACACAAGCCTCTTCCATCGATATGTCTTTAGGATCTTACGGGATCATCATTAAATTTGACATTTGACACAGATATATAAAAAAATTAAGTTTGCGATATTTAACTTTTTTAGATATCTGTGTCAAATTTAATAGTGATCCTTCGAAATCCTACCCACATGAGAGTGGAAAGATATGATAAGATCATTTCTCATTATTTAATTATGCTCCTGGTTTGGTTTTCAACTATAAAACGACTCATTTTTTTTATTTATTTTATTTTACATGAGTGGGGCATCCGATGTCAATAGGTCGAACCTCCCACATTTGTAGGGTGGTTTAACATCGGACCGCCCCACATTTTTTGCTTTACCCAAATGATAATTGCAACATAGAAACGCTTTAGAACTACTCTATATGGTTTGATGTTCAAAATTTTTGACCCCTATAATATAAAAAATTATGAAAAATGATGGCATGATATTTGTAACATTGAACCGTCTTATAAAGAAGTATGGGCAAAAGATGTAGGCAGTTCGATTCCTATAGTCAATGAGCCCCATAAATGTGATGGTTTAATATTTTAGACATTGGAATGCCCCACAAATGTAAAGAAAGAAAACATAAAAAAATGAAAAATAAATAATTTGATATTTGAAACATCAAATTGAGGCCAAAACTAGATTAAAAAAAAACAAGTCCCACGAAATAAGACCTTGCAGTAAAATTCCCAAACTTGTAGACCAAAAGGAAAAATTCGATAACTTTTACTCAATCTATTAATAAAATATACAACATATTTATTAGACCAAATAACAAAATTAAGTTGGAAAATTTTTAATAGAGAGGAGAGATAAATAGTTAGAAAGAAAATCACAAAGTACATGACCACTAAAGAGAAATCACATTGTACATAGCCATTAGAAATAGAGAAAGGAACCGGTTGCAAAATTTCGAGATAGACTACATAAGCGGGAGGGAGGGAAAGAGAGCCCTTGATAGTTGTGAATTGAGAGTGGTAGATATGATGTATTGAGAGGTTGAAAAAGAAAAAAACATTATAAAAAAAAGGTTTTACAACATGATGAACTAAGAGTGTGAGATATAATGGGGTTGAAATAGCACAAATATGGTAAAAATATTTTTTGGGTTGAGGTGGTACAAAAAGGAAAGTATACAATGAGACCATTTATCTTTGGTACAAGGTGATCACAATTAATCTTGGCCATTGGATGTAAAATTTGGTGGGTGCATTTATTTCATTGACCAAACTCAAAGTTCAAAAACAATTTTTCGAACTTTGTGACATACCCAAAGTATCAGATTTCACATTGGATGATTGTAATTAATTGTGACCTCCTTATACAAAAAGTAAATGGTCTCATTGTATACAATCCGGGTATAAAATGATTTGTTGGAGTTAGCTTTTATGTTCAAACGTTGCTTGGTTCCCCTGTTTTTTCTATTGAGAAAACTATGCATACCTCCTAAAAGAAAGGGTAAAAGAAACTCTTTACACTACAACACTACATATTTAAAATACACTTGATCATTCCCTTAAAATACTATATATATATATATGGATAATCTAAAGTTCACATCTGTTCAAATTACATAGGTTAATGATAGAATGAGTTGTGAATGGTAGATTTACTAATTTTGTGGTTTATTTTTTAAAAAAATTACTTTTGTAATATATTAATCATTAAGTAAGAGTAATTTTGTAAAGAACACTACAAGACAAGTGGTATTTTTGTTATATCCATAAGGGGTAAAGTTGAAAGTTTTACTAAAGGACAATGACACTTTATGAATAAAGCTTTAGGACATTAACTTCAAAAATGTAATTGTATTTTTATAAAATTTTAAATTTGCCCTTGCTTAATGGTTAAGTTACCTATCAAAATATTTTTTTAATAAAAACTAATAATCTTTTTTTATAAATACGCCTATCACAACCCCTTTTAAAATTCACCTTTGTATTTTGAGGGGTTGTTAATTCCAGACAAACCCATATTTATGGGGGAAAAGTTTACATAGAGCCAAGGCTCTAAACAATCAAATTCAAGCCTACCTTAAAAATTTCACTAGAAGAGGTTGATTTGATGCCCAAATATCTTCAAATTGATCATATCGACATCAAGATAAATGGATATAAGAAACAAATGGATTTCTAGTGTATTTTGTAACGCATTTTTTTACCATCAATTTTAAATATTTTCAAGTTTTCGTATATCTCTCTATCTATACTATTTCTTAAGCTTTAAACTTTATAAATAAATAAAAAAAAATGTCTTAAAGCTATCAAAAAGATTTCCAATATTGAAACCACATTTCTCGACACTATTTGAAGGTAGGCTCTAGTTTTATTGTTTGAACCTAGGCTCTATATATATATATAAGAAGTGATTTTATGCAACTGTTGTATAATAATATAATGAAACAATCTTAAAAACCATGTTAGTACTATTTGTTTGACTCCAATGTTTAAATATACTATTTTCATTACAATGAACAATCACAAAAAAATAAAATTTGTAAACACACCCTAGAAAGTATATTTTTAGTGCGATTAACATAAACCCTCCATTTTGTTAAGATGCTTAGATCTAGGCCTTACAAGGATTTTTTTTCCTTTTCAAACTTTTTATATATCTTTGTTATCATTAGATGCAAAATGTTGAAAATAAAAAAAATAGTTTTTAGTTCGTAAAGGCCTAGATCTTGAAATTCATCAAATGGATGGTCTAAACTTATTTTAACCATATCTAATATGCAAATTGACATGTGCAAATTTTGGGGTCGTACAAATGCTACAGTCCTAGTTTTCTAGAAGTGTGGTTTCATTATATTACTAGGTAACTATTACATGAAATCATTTGATATAACCCCTACTTTAATGTTTTATTTTTTGATTTATTTTTAACATTCTACATATTACTAATTTGGACTGATCGATATCTAATCTAGATCACCAAACAAACGATCTGATACATATATGTGGGTGAATGATCCACCCTACTAGTCCGAGTTTCAAAATGTTATTTCAACTTTTAAAACATTATTGTAATTTTTATTTAGATAGTTTGATATTCAATAAACCCGTATGAGCTTTTAGGAGTATTATTTGAACTTGAAAGTTGATCCATTTTGAAATTTATTAAATACGTGTTAGAGTTTCCTTTGAATGGAGAATTTGAAAATTCACCGGGTTGAAATCCGATGAATGGGTATCAGGTTTTATGAGGATGGTCATCATATAAGTAAAAGTATTTGTAGGATCGTAGTTTTTTTATTTTTTTGGGTAATTCAGTGAGGAAGACAGGCCCTATCAACATGTTTTCAATAATTGGGGAGTTACATTTTGAATGTGTTAATTGGGGGTATCAACGATAGGGAATGGATACCACAATGTGGTAATTAAGTGTGCTACCACCACCACCCAGCCCCTTTCCTATTTGTAGGACCATACTTTCTCCAATAATAATACTCAACCTCATGCTATATGGTGAGCACAAGGCAAGATATCGCGCATGCAGGTTGTATGATTAACATTGTGAATCCCAACAAGGAATATTAGGTGGCGGTCAAGTGGATTCTAATGTATCTTATGGGGTCATCCAAAATGTTTGAGCCTTAAAAAAGGCAAGCTTATGATAGAGGGATACATAAAGTTAGACATGGGAGGATATTTTATGATATTTAGAAGTCCACATCATCATCATTATTATTTTAGGTTTTTCTCAATTAATTGGAGTAAGTTCTTGAGAAGTCCACATATTGATAGTTATTCGCTTTAACAGTAGGAGTTATTACATGTCTAACTAACTTGCAGAAGTGTGTGTATCATTTATTAAAGAGGGAGAGTCCATCTCAGTAAGAGAACCCTGCAAGGAGATGCTACGAAAGAAAAATGTTAATCCAAGAGCTAGTTTGAAGTATGACAAATATATTATCCATTGTGATAGTCAAAGCGTTATTCACTTGAGCAAAAATGCGGGTTTCCATTTAAGGACGAAGTGCATTTATGTACATTATCACTTTGATTAGGATGCAGAAAGCAAGTTGTTGCAACTTGAGAAGCTCCGTGCCAACAAGAATGTGTTGGATAAGATGACAAAGGCTTTATCCAAAGCCTAGTAACAATCGTGTAAAAACATGGCTCTATTTTGTATCATATGAGCACCAAATTTTGGATAGGGCATAACCCTTATCATGAGATTGGAGGTCCCAACATCATTTTAATGCAGGGGAGGACCCCAACGATCATTCAATTAAATAGAGGGGCATTAAAAAAAGGGTGTGGTTTTCATAAAGTTGCAACTTTGAACCATCCATTTTATCATAGCATATAATTTTGATGTAAAAATATTCTTAAGATTATTTCAAAATCTATTTTCATATCTAATTATAAATTTTAAACTCCAAAAATGATTAAAATCAAGTAGATCTATAAACATATAACAATCTTGAAAATGGACGGTCTAGATAATGTGTTGTAAGATGCATCATTTATGCGACTCAAAATCCTTTATTTTTTCATAGTCATACATCTCAACATCGAGATGATCAATTAGAGGGTTTTCCAATATTAAAACAACCTTTTTCGATGGATTTTTGAAGTGCATCTGTAGTTCTACATTTTAAGGTTGCAACCTTGTATAAACGTCTCTAAGGGGTTTTAACTTGAAACCTCATCAAACACATATGGGTGGAGGGGCATCGAAAACATAGGGTTAATGTAAGGGCCCATTTAGCTCACTGGATTAAGATTTATAGGAGTCCTTCGGCCAATCACGTTTGTTTCATTTAGAATGGACATTTATGTTGGAATTGAGATTTCTGTCGAATTTCTGAATGCTCATTTTAAGCCTAAATTTTGAAAATCTCAATTCCAACAAAATAGGTGGATTTGACATTTCATGGATGACCCATTTTGCTGCTGAAAAATAAAAAATTATCAAATTTTTAGAGAGGGAAAAAATATCAAATTTTAAAGAGAAAAAACATATTAAAATTTTAGAGAGGGAAAACTATATCAAATTTTAGAAAGAGAATGTAACGAAATTTTTTAGAGAGAAAAAATATATTAATTTTTTAGAGAGATAAACTATCTCAAATTTTTAGAGAGATAAACTATCTAAAACTTAAAGTTTTAGAGAGACCATATTAAAATTTTAGAGAGGGAAAGTATCTAAAATCTTAAGTGTTAGAGAGAGAAAGTATCTTAAAATTTTAGAGAGGGTAACTACATTAAATTTTAGAGAGAGGAACTACTTGAAAAATTTTAGAGATACATATCTAAAAACATTTAGAGAGAGAAATTATTTCAAATTTTAAGTTTGAGAGAGAGAGAATATATTAAAATTTTAGAGATTAGAAACTATATCAAATTTTAGATAGGGAAACTACCTAAAAATTTTTAGACAGAAAAACTATCTCAAATTCTAAGTTTTAGAGAAAGAAATAATATCAAAATTTAGATAGAGAAAGTACCTGAAATTTTTAGAGATAGAAACTATTTTAAAAAAATTAGATAGGGAAACTATATCAAATTTTAAGCTTTAGAGAGAGAGTATATTAAAATTTTAGAGAGAGAAACTACTTGAAATTTTTAAAGAGAGAAACTATCTCAAATTTTAAGTTTTAGAGATAGAGAGTATATTAAAATTTTAGAGAGTGAAACTACGTCAAATTTTAGAGAGATAAAGTATATAATTTTTTTAGAGAGAGAAATTATCTCAAATTTTTTTAAGAGAGACTATTTCAAATTTTAAGCTTTTGAAAGAGATTGTATTAAAATATTTGAGAAATTTTAGAGAGAAAAACTATCTCAAATTTTTTAGAGAGAGAGAGAAAGGATTTGCATTTTCAAGAAAAAGATATTCCAATCAATCCAAACAAGGAATTTGCATCTTTTTTATTTCTACAAGATGTGATCCAAACATTATACACCATATTCCAGGAAATGCCAATTCCAGGATTGACTTTTCCCAGGATTAAAAAAATCCAGGGATCCAAACGGGACCTAAAGGAAACATTTTATTTAAGGTTGTATCTTTAAAATGTAGATTTAAATGTGCATATCAAAAATCCATCATAAAAGGTTGTTTTGATATTGGAAAACCCTCTAATTGATCATCTCGACATCGAGATATATGAATACGATAAGAAAAAGTGATTTTGAGTTTGAAAAATATTATATCTTACAATATATTATTTGGATTGTCCATTTTCAAGATTTTGATGTGTTTATAAATCTACTTGATTTGAACCATTCTTAGAGTTTAAAGTTTTGTAATTAGAGATAAAAATAGATTCTCAAGCCATCCTAATAATTTTTATACCAAAATTATAGCTGAAACAACCTTATTAAAACCACACCTAAATTAAAACCTAATCAAACACATATAAGTATGTGTTTTCTTTTCGTAAGTAAGAATTCCTTTATTAGAGAGAGAAACCCCCTTGAAGAAGAAAACCTAAATAAAGAAACAACTTATTGGAGGGAAAGTAGAGCAAGGAATTTGAGAGAGAAACCCCCAACGAATTGCATCACTTCTCAATATTGTTCTTTGATTGATCGTCCATCTTCGGTATGGCATATTGTGAATCACTTGAAGATTTGTGGAATTCCAAAGGTGGGTGGTATATTTTGGAATATTATGCGTAGTTAATTACTATAGGAGTTATGGTTGGAAAGACATAAGAGGACCTTTGATGGTGTGGCAATGGATTATGCAACTCTTAAGAATAAGATCCTATTTAATACTTGGAATTGGTTTAGATCACTTAATTTCCTTAAGATTTATTAAAGTGAGACCCACAAGTGCATGGAATCCCCCTTTGAATGGTTGTTTTAAACTGAATTTTGATAGATCCTCTATGGGAAATCTAAGTAGGGCTGGGGTGGGTGGAGTTTGCAAGGATTCAAATGAGAATATAGTTTTTTGTTTTGCAGCACCATGTGGAGTGGCCATTGCTAACTCCGTTGAATTGGCAACAGCCTTATAAGGTATCAACTTGTGGAAGAAGAAGAATTTGGGGGACGTTTTGATTGTAGAAGGGGATTCAAAGAATGCTATTGACTGGTGCAGTGGTAAGTTCGGCCCCCCATGGCGTAAGAGACAGATTTGGCTGCATATTAAAGAGATAACTAGCAGTAGCAATATAACTTTCAGCCATGTATATAGAAACGTTAATTCTATGCTGGATGATCTAGCAAAGAAAGGGGCATTTCTTCATTCTCTAGTGGTTTCTCGGGTTCTGTTTTAGTACTGCAATGATTGTAATGACTCTTTTGAAATAACAATATTCAATACTCTTGTCAAAAAAACAGAGATGAAGGGAAAAAAGGTTGTGATTGACAATAAAAGTATTTGTCATCATCAAGCTCTCTAATTTTCAATTGTTATAGTAAATTTGATTTTTTCTCTATGGATATAGCCCGTAAGAGTGAACTACGTTAAATTCGTGTGCTTCTTGTTTCTCATCCCCATTTATTCTCTAACACATATACACCTTTTGTTGATCTTTGTTCAAACTTCAAAGTGCATTATAAGTGTTTCGACTCTCTGCTTTCAACGAACATATAACTCAAGACATATTGAACCTCGAGCTTAGCTAGACTTGACGTAGTAAACTCGGTATTGGCATGGGTTTAAGATTTGGGTTTGATGGCTTAGATCCGGATCCAATATTTGATCCAGATAGTAATTTGGATGGGATCTGGGTACAAGTGGATCTAATTTGGATTTGACCCAATTATTAAAATGTTATGTATTATTTTATAAATTTATAAATATACATTGTATAGTATTTTTAAATATATATTATATAGTATTTTTTGTTATATATTATTTTATAGATATAAAATAATTTTTTTGGATCTTTGTTCAAACTTCAAAGTGCATTGTAAGTGTTTTGACTCTCTGCTTTCAAAGAGCGTATAACTCAAGACATATTGAACCTTGGCCTTAGCTAGACTTGACGTAGTGAACCCAACCATAGCAAATAGGATTAAGAATTGCCCAATCCGACTCAAAACCCAAATTTTGGACTCGATCCAAATTGTGGTATGGGTCTAAGATTTGGATCTGATGGGTCAGATCCGGATCCAGTATTTGATCTAAATAGTAATTTGGATGGGATATGGGTACAAGTGGATCTGATTTGGATTTGACCCGATTATTAAAATGTTATGTATTATATTATAAATTCATAAATATACATTGTATAGTATTTTTAAATATATACTATGTAGCATTTTTTGTTATATATTATTTTATAGATATAAAATAATACATAAAATAATTTTTTTGGATCCGATCGGATCCAAATATGGATCCAGATCCACATATACTTTTCGGATCTGATTCGCGTCCGGATCTGTATCTCCATATATACTTTTTGAATCCAAATTCCATATCTCGGTAGATCCAAACCTGATCCGACCTATTCTCAACACTAATAAATGGGTATCCAAGTCGAAGAGAAATAGGGAGAGATTTCTAGTAACCTCACTGCTCAATGAATGGTCAAGGATTTCTAATGAATAATGACACTGAGGACCAGCGAAAATAAGTAGAGCTACATTCATCTGTAGTGTCTATGAACTTGGACGGTGCAGATTTTGTTCAAAAGTCAATGTGAGAATCAGGGGCACTCAAGGCCCCTCTTACGATCATGGAGGACTATGGATGCTAGGTGGATTATAAGAGAAGTAGAAAGGTTCAGGGTCTTTGTATTTTTTTTTTTTCTTATTTCCATCTTAAATATTGGGTCTTTTTATTTTTATTTTAATTATTATTGGGGATGAAGGAGAATCCATAGAAATAAGCGTGTACGGTTTTGAAGATGATCGAATTTGGTTCTTGGGTGATTTCTAGTTTTTTTTAGAAATATGTGGAATTTTTTTTTTGTTGGAGAGAGACTCCCGATGGCCTATGCGTGTTTTTAGAGCGTGTTTGATAACAATAAGTTGTTTCCTGGAATTGGAAACTGTTCATCTTCTGTGTTTGATAAAAGACGGGAAGGTAAATAAAGAACTTACCTATTTCTGTTCATGTTCTCATATGTAAAGAAAAAAAAGTTCCGACAAAGAAGCTGAAAGTTTATGTCAAATCTTCCCCGATAAAATTGTGCCCTAGGGTTTACTCAGCCGCTCAGCCACCCCTCTCTTCGCAATTAGCCGCTCAGCAAGACAGCGACTCCACTGCGAAAGTTTTCTCTCGCTCTCTCTTCCCAGTAAAGGCAGCCTCTTGCCCAGTACTATTCGCGGCTTTGCAACCTCAACAAGTACCTCAAATCAGTGAGCTCTTTGTTGATTTTGCATTTTTTTCTTCTTTTTTCTTGCTAATTTCGGATTTATCTGTTAACAGCATTGTTCTTAGGGTTTTTTTATGGAGGAAACCCTATAAAAACATTTCTAGGGTTAAATCTACTTATTTTTGTGTAATTTTCTATGTTGAATGTAGTATTAAATTGGTTTAATAGTTTTCTATGTTGCAAATCGAGTTCTAAGGCAATGCAAAACCTTTATTTCGTGATTTTTCTATGTTGTAAATCTAGATTCAGGGTTAACTGATTGTTTTGAGTGCTTGACATCAAGTTCCCTGACAATCTATCCGTATTAGAGTGCTTGTTGGTTGTCTGCATGATAAGATATTAGAGAGCTTGTTGGTTGTCTGCATGATAAGAATATGGATGCACAATCATTTGATAGTTTGGTTTCTTGTTGGAATCAGTGTACTTCATTTCAGACTGCTGTATTTTTTATTAGCTTGATTCACTGTGAGATTGCTACATTAGCATCACCCTAGTTCATGCAATGCTTAAAATTTGTTATATTGTTTTTATTATGGAAAAAAAACCATAAAAAATTAAAAAAATTGAATTAGAGCTCCAAGAATGCTCAACCCTCCAACTCAATTTTGGACAAATGCAAAAGATTTAAATCTTTTGGAGCTCGAAATTGAATATTATTTAGAGAAGCCACCCCAAAAATAGTTTATTTGAAAAAGAGAAAAAAAAAGACTTACTTGGTTCAGATTTTCAGATTAGCTTGGGTAATCCATCAAAAAAGTAGTTTTGATTAGCTTGGGTAATTCATATTTTCCTGTTTCTCTTTCCTCTACCTCTTCTCCTACTTGCTTGGTTCAAATCTCCACAAAAAACCATAGTCTCTTCTCCTAAACTCATTCTCCAATTCAACTGCAGATTGTTTTGGTAATGGGGTGAGGCTGGATCCCCTTACTCTTCACCAATCTGGACCCTTTATGGACTTTGAACACCACCACTTTGATCCTTCACTCCCAAACCTATCAGACTATGAGACCACCATCTCCAACTTCTTCGAGTTGTGTGATACCAAGGTCAGGGACTATTGTCCATGCCACGACTCCAAGAGAGAGAAGAAATTTGACACTCATACGCTATTTTTCAGAGACTATTTGCATCAAATGAGTATTATTGGTTTTAGTTTTGTAGGACTTCTTTCAAGAAACTTTAGTTTCTGGGAATGGTCATAGTCAAATTTGGAAATTGGAAGGTGGTTTCGGGTTCATAATGAATGAGGATTTGGTTTCGGTTTCAGTGCTCTTATTCAACACTGATTTCCGAAGTGATCAACTTTACTTTCATGGCTAATTAAAATGTTGCTTGTCGTTTTTTCCGTATTTCTGTTTAACTAATCCATGTCGCATCCTTATTTGAGAAATTGCCCGGATGTCACTTGGATGACAATTCAATTTATCCATTAACCTTTTCAATGCCCTTTAGAAAGTTATTGCTGAGTTATTGAGATGGTTTTATTCATTATGCTGCAAATTGTGACAATACTCTATCATGAATATTAGCATCCTATCTGTTATTTACTGTAAGGGTCTTCAACTGTATTTGGTTTGAAAGAAACAATAAGATTGGCAGCAATGATTATGATGGCATCACATAGTTAGCATGATTTAGTCATTAAGGGGAAGTTATCAGGTGAGATGTTTTCATGCAACATGTAGGTGTAGAGAGAGAGAGAGCATTAGTTGGGGATGGACTTGATGACAATATTCTGATTATGACATTTCATAGGGGATGGCTCATAATGGAAGACATTGCTTTAACCGTAGATGAGACCTGGGGTCTCTTCTTATATGAGATATTTCCTTCTTCTGATACTTATCTATTTCTATGCTCTCTAGTCTATTCATTGCCCATTTAGCTCCTTACTGATTGTGTATACTTGCCATATTATGTGCACCTTTTGCTTGGGTTTTTATGAATGTGAATTTGAATTATAGACAACTTGAACTTAGAGAAACCTATACTTGAAGAATAGGCCCTTACTAATTATCTTACTTTCTTTTATAGGATTTGATTAGATTTCTGTTATTATGCTCGCTATTGTTATGCTTTATTTATGGTTCAATAGTACAGGGTGGTTTTGTTTCTGGTTGAGGATGTACATTTCCAACATTGTCCTTTTTTGCATCCTAAGGAACCTTTTGTGTGCTAAATGCTAAACAATTCAGCATGTTGAATTGTGGTCAATGCATTCTTATCCTGATCTTTATGTTGAATGCTATGATGGTTTTACTTTGTACAGTTTTGGCATATTCAACGCATTGAGTTTCCTTAAGCTGTATATGACAATTTTTTGTGTTGTTTCTCTTTAAAGGGTCTAGACGATATAGATTTGCATTCTCGTTGTTGTAGAACTTGGTTACTGGATTGTACTTTGAGCTTCCAATGATTACTAAAATTCACTGTGGTACTTTGTAATATCTTTCTCTGCATTTTCTCTATTTATGTTTGAGCTATAATGCCTTGTACTTATTATTATTTATTTATGCTTAATATTTAGTGCCATCTAGTTTAAAGAAATCAACCTAACGAGGCTTTATTATAACTGCTAAAGATTGCCATAACAATATGAGCCAGTACAACCTTGTAGAGGAGGCCCAAGAACTTCTTTAGCTTCCTAGGAGATTATCAAACATAGAAACCATGAACTTCTTTAACTTCCCTGGAGGTTGTCAAAAACAGAAACCAGGAACTTCTTACAGTAACTTGTATCTTCCCAACAAGGAGGAACTTCCAATTTACAGTTCATGAACTTGCTTCCAGTTATCAAACATGCCCTTTGGGCGTGTTTGATAACAGGAAGTGTCTTCCAGGAACTTGGAACAGTTTACTGTTCATCTTTGGTGTTTGATAAGAAATGGAAGTTAAATGGGGAACTTCACTTTACAGTTCATCTTCCCCTTTTATGTGTTAAAAAAAGTTCCAACCGAAAGGTCGGAACATGAAGTGGGAAGTTTTTATAAAACTTCACCCCCGAAAGTTTGCCCTACGTGAGTCTTCTTCTTTACTGTTCATATTTCTGTTCTTCCTCTTCCGCTAAGCCATCCCTCTCTTTGCAGCATGCTGCCATTAGCCAGAGCCCTCTCGCTGAGCCACCCCTCTTCTCTGTTCTTAGCTGCACTAAGCCGCCTCTTCTTCCTTCCTCGTCAACCTCCCAACATCCCTCTTCGTAGAGCCTCCTCGCCTGCTTCACCAAGTACCTCTCTCCTCTCTCTCTCTCTCTCTCTCTTTCCATTTCTGGAAAATGGCTTTCTTTCTCATCTCTCTCTGCAGAGCTACTTTATTCTCTCTCTCTCTCTCTCTCTCTCGCTCTCTTCATTTCTGCAAGGATGTCACAGGTTTTTTTCTTCCAAAAATATATTTCTCTCTTTCAGACCTCTCTCTCTCTCTTAGATCCCACAAATTGATCGATTTGTCTATTAACCTAGCCCGTTCTCTCCCTCTATTTGTATTTATCTTTCTCTATCTCTCTCTGTATCTCTCTCCATCTAGCTGTGTAGCCCTAAATCTCTTTCTCTCTCTATCGCCCACTAAAAGTGTTAGCCCGTTGTCCTTCTCTATCTAAAAAATTTCATTGATTTTTTTTTCCAAAAATATCTTTCTCTCTCTTTCATACCCCTCTCTCTCAGATCCCCCAAATCGATTTATTTTTTGAGGGGATCTGAGAGGTTCACGGTTTTTTTTTTTTTTCATGGATTGTTAGCTTTATATAAAATATATCTCACTGTTTTTTTCTTAGATTGTTAGTTGTACATAATAGATGTCACTTTTTTTTTCATGGATTGTTGGCTTTATATTAAATAGATATTTTTTAAGATTGTTAGTTGTATATAATAGATGTCACTGTTTTTTTTAGATTGTTAGTTGTATATAATAGATGTCACTGTTTTTTTTTTTTCATGGATTTTTAGCTATTTATTAAATATATCTCAAATGCTATTTTGATTGGCTCGGAGTTATTTGCATGATTGTGTAGTGGAATTGGCTCCTCTTTGGGTGTTGCCTTTCTTTAGATTTTTGATTTGTAGATGAAATCTTAGCTATTATTTTCATTATTTCCTTCTTGAATTCACTAGAGCTATTTGGTCTTGCTTTTTATGCCATAATTGATTTGTAGTTCACATAAAACATGAGTATGCAAAGTGATTGGTTACAATCAATTGCGCTTCACTCATATATCTATAGTTAGCCATGTATTCTTCTTGTATTTGTTTTTTTCATTTTCATGTAACATTTGAGGTGAACCTTAATGATAAATTTTAAGATGATCCTTGGTGCAAAAGAAAAAGTAGAAAATACACCATCTGCCAGAATATATCTACCATATATTTATTAACCAGGTCCCCTCCCATCTCGCAAATCTGAGTTGATTTTACTGGAATTGAGAATAATCTTACTTACCTCTGTTTTTTTTTTGGGCTTGTTCAGTTTTATTTAGCTCAAATTATGAATGCTGTAGCTACCATGCTCTTTTTTTTACCTTTCTATTTTTAATGAATAATGCTTATGGGTTCATGAAATCTGAATATAATTGTATATTCAATAATAATCGATAATTGTATAAAATATATTGGAGCATAGTCCATAATGACTTGAGTTAGTTCAAATGGAACGATTGAAAAGGACAAGAGGTAAGCCCAAAAGGACATGGTTGGGCGTAGTCCCCATATCTTGGACTTATGGCCTCACTGATAATATGGCCTTTAATAGAGTAGAATGGAGAACTAGGATTCATGTACCTGACCCCAATTAATTAGGAAAGGGCTAAAATGGTGGTGAGGATGATGATGATGATGATGATGATGATAAGATTACCAAATACTCAGTCAAATGGTTTGTACTAATATAGATGAATTTAATCTTGCTCTTTTGTAATTTTCTTTCTCTTGTATTAAGTGCTTAGATGCACAAGAAAAGACAAACTATTACTATGCCTCACTAGAATAAAAAAAAAGCATACAGTGTAAGTTTCGAAGCTTTGTAAAATCAGTAGTGCCTAAAAGAAGAAACTCTAGAAAATGATGTGAAAGGAGTAAACCCTAATAATGGAGAGAAAGCCATGCGGAAAAACCTAAGCAAAAGAAAGGTTCTGTGTGGGTGCATGTGAAGGTAGCTAGGCTTGAGGAGAGTGATAGGGGCTAGAAATGGCAAGATAAGCGCACAACTAAATATGAGAGAAACAGAGACAGAGACATAGTGAGAGGAGAGTATTTTTTGGCTAAATAGAGAGACGTTATTTTGTCACAAAAGCCCTAGTGATAAGGGATTTGGGGTAGCATCAGTTGGGAGAGGAGAAAGAAATAGGGGTAAAATCCAAAGCAAAGGAGTGATTGAGATACCTACCAGGAAGGACAACAGTGAGGAACGAGATGAGAGCTAGAGAGAAAGAGCTATCGGACTTCATATTAATGAGAGAGGGAGAGAGGTTAACTGAAATTTTATTTTAGTTTTGGGCAACATATAGTCCATGTTTGGATGACAAATGAATCTATAATAGATATAATATTCTGATAGAGATTAGTGTATTCTACATAGACATAGGTTTATTAGTTTCTTGTCTGAAACCATTAAATACAAAAGCTTAATGTTATTTTCTGTTGGACTAAGGCCTTCACAAGTATAAGAGGTGTTGTTTGGTGGAAGCCATCACATATAGCTGGGATAAGGCCCTGATGATGATGATGATAATATAAGAAATACCATGAGTGAAAAAGCCCAAAGATAAGTACTTCTAGCAAAAAAAAAAGGAACTTTTCATAAAAATCCTATATATTTCATGAAATTATGAAATCGCCTCATATTTTTTTTATTCTTTGTTCTCAAGTCCCTTTTATCATCAGATTTTATTGTTTCCAGAATAACTCCTCATTGGCACTTAAGTATCCAACCCAAACTTTTTTAGCAAAGAATGAGTTTGTATATGAAGTGCTGTACCCAAAAGTTTAAGTAAAAACATGGATCCACACTTGAAGCCACACTTTTTTAAAGTTAAAGACATGGCTCTGTCCCACTATTTTTTAAGTAAAATATACATAAACTGCTCTTGTAGGAGCATATTGCATGCATGCTCCCTTAGGGTAAAGGGCTACTTTGCAGGATTTTTGGGATCCACCAAAACATAACTTGGTGACTATTTAAAACAAATAAGAAAATTGGATTTAGTTAGTAAACATTTAGATTATCCAAAATTTGGATGTTCTCTGCTCAATCTTAGGGCTTTATATTTTAAGGGGCATAGAGTGTACTTTTTTTATAAAAATCTTATGAGGTTTGTACCTAGCTTAAAAACGCTACATATGCAAAATTTGAGGGCCTAAAAATGCCCCTAGATTGGTTTTTAGTATGCTCCCACAGAAGCATAGGCATGATTTTATTTTAAAAAAGTGGTTTTGGCAATTCAAGAGTTGAACCCATGTTTTTTCTTTAAAAAAGCGGGTTTGGCCCTTCATGCTTGTACTTTTAAAATGTGGGTTCATTGCTGCCGAACTCATTTTGCTAAAAGAATTTGGTTTGGCACTGCATGTGCCAAACTTTTAGAAAAATAGAATTCTGAGGGAAAAAAGGACTTGAGCATAAAAATAAAAACTATCAGACTTTTTTTTATAGGATTTTTATTTATATTTGCATAAAAATAAAGAAAAATCAAGTGCCAACAAACAATTTAGAGAAATTAAAATAAAAGTTAATAGTGCAGTAGCAATAAAGAGCTCAAAGAAATGGGGTATTTCAATTAATCCTAGAGAGAAAAATTCCACATTCGGAACAAATCCCAATGATTTGGATAAAATAAGCAAATATTTTAATCTAAGTTATGAAAAAGTGATAGCCTCAGTCAATGCTCTTAACTTCCATTTTTGTCTCTAGTTTTTTCCTACCAATTCAAACCTTATCACAATGAATCAATAGACCTCGAGTGATGTCAAAAATACATAACAATGTTACCTTTTAATAACAAGTAAATATAGGCTACCAATTGTAGAGAACTTCAAGAGCTACATATAGAAAAGAAAGAAATAGGCCAAAATCAGCAATGTCAAACAAACTTAAACCTTGTATACCAACATCAACAGTAGTATTATGATAAAAAGGGTTCGGAGAACAACACAGTTTTTAAGTCTCAGAGCTCTCAGCCCATAATTTAATCCAATCCAGTAATCAGAAAAATCTTACATAGAGAAAAATATTACCCAAAAAAAAAATGATAGTTATGGATGTTATAAATCAGAAGGGAAATCGAAATTCAAAACCAAAACCAAAAACCAAATTGAGATAATTTGAATTATATTAACGAAACCAGATGATTGATTAATGGTATTTTGGTATCAACTCCACAAGAAGTTGATTGAAGAGAGACATTTGCAAATTTAACAACGTAACACGAATAATGAAAGAGAATATGCCCATGCGTAACCTACTTCCACAAAGCTTCCCTAAAGAAAATGCCACAAATAATGGTAATAGGGCTCCTCCGATTGTCACAAATTGCTTGTTCACAGCCTTTCAGCTAAATGTAGCCTGGAATGAGATTATAATTATAGTCTAAGGAGACCTTCTACATAGCAATAACACACACACACACAAAGAGAGAGAGAGAGAGAGAGAGAGAGAGAGAGAGAGAGAGAGAGAGAGAGAGAGAATTTGGGTTAGGGTTTCAAATTTGAAAAGGTATTTTGGGTTTGGGTTTGGGGAGAGAGAGAGAACTTAGGGTTATTGAACCACATAAGCCATGCTTCAAGAAGTTAAAGATGAGAGAGAGAGAGAGAGAGAGAGAGAGAGAGAGAGAGAGAGAGAGAGAGAGAGAGAGGAAACCATGGCCTGTTTGATAATTGAGAAAGCCAATTTCCTGAAGAATTTCTAAGAACCGGGAGCCTAAAAAGAGGTAGAAGTAGAAAACTATGACCTGGAAGCTTGAATTTTGAAACCTAGTTTGGTATTCTATTTGTGAAAACAGGGGAAATCTACTATTGGCAATTTTCCCTAATTACTAATATGGAAATAAAAAAACTGCTGATTAAACCTTTAATTACAGATCTCATATGATTAGAGGTTGCAATTCATCATTTGATTGAGATTTTCTAGGTATAGCCCATCCATGTCATTACGTACAAAATGGATAGTTCTGATGGTGAGTCATTGATTTTCTCTCCCTCTACCACCCCATGTCCCTTTCATTTTCATAGTGTATTAAAACAACATCAAATTCGGCACTCTATTGCTCATTCACAATTGAAGGAGCATCATTATTAATTCATGCTTGCAGTCACACTTGCCTTCATAAAAAACAATGAACATATGACAGTTAAATATGAATAATTTGTAAGCATTTAAGTGTATCATAAATTCCCATGTCAATTGTGGTTTGACAAGTTCTCGTTGTAGGCTATCGAGTATTTAAATATGTTTTTCAGCTGTAATCCTCTCCATATAGTCACCATTATAAGAGGTTGCATCATATAAGCCCATGCATAAAGATCCTAACTCCGGAATGGGTTTTCAACATAGTTTGGGCTTTTTAACTCTTTATCTTACAAAGTTTGGGGTTTTGATGTCCAAAGACTAGTTTTCTCCCTCTTTTATGACTTTATTTTAGTGTGCCACACACCCTAATCTTTACAATTGAATCAGTTAATTTGAACACCTAAAATGCATGTCACACCAAAAGAGGAGAAAGTACTCACAATTGGAGCGTAAATCTATCTTTCTCTCCCTCTCCCTCTCAACAACAAACATCACACATACATTGCAAATAATCTCCCATCATCCAGGTAAAATGAAGAAATCATTTATACTAATAAAAGACCATTGGGAAGGGAGTAAAGCCATACAAATTGCCAACCCAAGTGTTTATTCAAGTAAAACCAACTAAATAATCCTAGATAAGTTAGCCCACAAGTAACTACTTAAGTAAAATCATGATTAGATGAGTTTTCCTACAAGTTTTGATGGATCGAGAAATATCTATGCATAGAGGAACTAAATCCAAATGACATAGAGGATTTGAACCCAAGGGCGTGGTGACCATGAATTGAACTTAAATATTAGTGAATATAAAAACTTGATGAATTTACTAATTTATTGATAATTATACACAAAAACAAAGTGAATATCGTCGAATTTAAAGATTTACTTATAATTAATGACAAATATCAGTAATTTTTTTATGATAAATATCATATTTCACTTTATCATCGTGGGGAATACAAGGCATACCAGATTGTTCAGTTGTTTTAACCCTACAATGACTTTTAAGCAAAAATTCAAAAAAAAAAAAAACTTACATGGAAATGAGGTCCAATGTTAGAAGGAGATGGCTCGCGGCACAAATAGGCTTAGTCTTGAACACAGAGAGAGAGAGAGGGACTAGGGCTTCGGTAGAGAGAGAGAGAGGGTGGGGTTCCAAGGAGGGAAGAGAAAGGGGGCTCGAGAGGGTTTGATAAAACGAGAGGAGAGAGAGGGCTTAGGGCGGGTCACAGTGAACAAAGCGCGGAGCCTCAGAGAGAGGGAGAAGAAGAAAATACAAAACTTCCTCTTGTTTTTTCAGTTGTCATGTGTGAAGACACAACGTTTCTTTGGCTCTATGGAGAGACGATTTTGTTCGATCAAAGCTGGTCATCCCCTAAAGCCAAAGATGTTCTACTCTTGCCGGAGTTTCAAATTTGAAATCCTAAAATTATTTCTAAATAGAATTTTACCTGAGAGAGTAAATGGATATTCTACCTTGGCGAGAGTAAAACATCTTTGGCTTTAGGGGATGACCAACTGTGATTGAACAAAATCGTGTCTCCGTAAAGCCAAAGAAAAGCTGTGCCTTCAAGCATGACAACTGAATAAACAGGAGGAACTTTCGTATTTTCTTCTTCTCCCTCTCTCAGTGGCTCCCCACTTTGTTCTCTATGACCCGCCCTAAGCCTTCTCTCTCCTTTCTTTTTATCAAACTCTAGTTCGAGCCCCCTTTCTCTTCCCTCCTTGGAACCCCACCCTCTCTCTCTCTCTCTATCGAAGCCCTAGTCCCTTCCACTTTCTTTGTCTCTCTCTCTCTTCAAGACTAGGCCTATTTGTGCCGCGAGTCATCACCTTCTAACATTGGACCTCATTTCCATGCAATTTTTTTTTTTTTTGAATTTTTGCTTAAAAGTCATTGTAGGGTTGAAATAACTGAACAAGCTGGTATGCCTGTTATTCCCCATGATGATAATGTGAAATATGATATTTATCAAAAAATAATTACTGATATTTGTCACTAATTATATGTAAATCTGTAAATTCGACGATATTTACTTTTTTTGTGTGTATAATTGACCAGTGAATTAGTAAATTCATCATGTTTTTATATTCACTAATATTTAAGTTCAATTTATGGTCACCATGCGCTTGGGTTCTAATCCTCTGTGTCATTTGGATTTAGTTCCTCTTTGCATAGATATTTCTTGATCCATCAAAACTTGTAGGAAATCTCATGTAATCATGATTTTACTTAAGTAGTAAACTTGTAGGAAAACTCATCTACTTATGTCATTACGTCCATAAGACACTGGTATCCCTACATAAAGAGTCAATCTCATAAAAATGTGCAGAAGGTTCCACAGAGGTGAGCTTTTTCTAGAGGCCCATGAGATGACGTTACTGGAATCCCCTTCAACTATGAGTGAGGTTCCCCAAGAGAGTTTAAAGTTTCTCAGGCTTATCAGGAGTGCCATGGCTTCGACTTGTTGGGCATTCATTACTTCGAGAGGTTCAACAAAAGTAAAAAGAATCTTCCTTTCATCATCTCGGAAAACTCCTCCTGCCCCTGAAGGCCCCGGGTTGCCCATAGAGCTGCCATCAAAGTTGAGTTTGATAGCACCTCTGGGAGGTGGTTGCCAGAAACTGCTTTTTGTGGGCCTATTAGGCTTGTGGTGACGGATCAGGTGCCAATTGTTGGAGAAGGATGATGAAGGAATTCCAACAAACTCTTTTCTATTGATGCTTCTTCTATTGTGAATCAGCAATAGAGTGCCGAATTTGATGTTGTTTTAATGCGCTATGAAAATGAAAGGGACATGGAGTGGTAGAGGGAGAGAAAGTCAACAACTCACCCTCTGAACTAACCATTTTGTACGTAATGACATGGATGGGCTATAACGAGAAAATCTCAATAAAATGATGAATTGTAACCTCTAATTACAAAACTGCAAGCATGACTTATTATTGATGCTCCTTCTATTGTGAATAAGCAATAGAGTGCCTAATTTGATGTTGTTTGAATACGTTATGAAAATGAAAGGGACATGGAGTGTTAGAGGGAGAGAAAATCTACAACTCACCATATGAACTATCCATTTTGTACGTAATGACATGGATGGACTAGAAAATCTCAATCAAATGATGAATTGTAACTTCTAATCTGTGAGTTTTGTAATTAAAGGTTTAATCTACAATTTCTATATTTCCCAATTGGTAATTAGGGGAAATTGCCAGCAACAGATTTCCCCTGTTTTCGCAAATAGATTACCAAACTAGGTTTCAAAATTCAAGCTTCCAGGTCATAGTTTTCTGCTTCTACCTTTTTTTAGGCTCTCAGTTTTTTAGAAATTCTTCAAGTTTTTTAGAAATTCTTCAAGAAATTGGCTTTCTCAGTTATCAAACTGGCCATGGTTTTCCCTCTCTACCAGCAAAATCATTTATCAACGCATCAATACCTGTCTGTCTGTCTCTCTTGCATCTTTAACTTATTGAAGCATGGCTTATGTAGTTCAGTAACCCTAAGTTTTCTCTCTCCCCAAACCCGAACCCAAATACCTTTTTCAATCTGAAACCCTAACCCCAATTCTCTCTCTCTCTCTCTCTCTATTATTGCTATGTAGAAGGTCTCCTTAGACTATAATTGACATCTCAATCCGGGATCCATTTAGTTGAAATGTCGTGAACAAGCAATTTGTTGCAATCGGAGGAGCCCTATCACCATTATTTGTGGCATTTTCTTTAGGGAAGCTTTGTGGAAGTAGGTTACTTGTGGGCGTATTCTCTTTCATTATTCGTGTTACGTTGTTAAATTTGCAAATGTCTCTCATCAATCAACGTCTTGTGAAGTTGATACTAGAATACCATTAATCAATCATATGGTTTCGTTAATATAACTCAAATTATCTCAATTTGGTTGTTTGATTTGGTTTTGAATTTCCCTTCTGATTTATAACAAATGACTACCATTTTTTTTTGGGGGTAATGTTTCTCTTTATGTTAGATTTTTCTGATTTCTGGATTTGACTTTAATTATGGGCTGAGAACTTTGAGACTTAAAAACTTAGTTGTTCTCCGAACCCTTTTTATCATAATACTACTGTTGATGTTGTGAGAATTTGATGGTATAAAGGGTTTAAGTTTGTGTTGGTCCTTTTAGTCTATTTCTTTCTCGTTTATATGTAGCTCTTGAAGTTCTCTACAATTGGTAGCCTATATTTACTTGTTATTAAAAGGTAACATTGTTATGTGTATTTGACATCACTAGAGGTTTATTGATTCATTGTGATGAGGTTTGAATTGGTAGGAAAACCCTAGAGACTAAAATGGAAGTTAAGGGCATTGAATGAGGCTATCTCTTTTTCATAACTTAGAGTAAATCTTTTCTTATTTTATCTCTTTAACCAATTCATTGTAATTTGGTCTGAATGTGGAATTTTTCTCTCTAGAATTAATTGAAATACCCCATGTTTTGAGCTCTTTATTGCTACTGCACTGTTAACTTTTATTTTAATTTCTCTAAATTTTTTCTTGGCTTTTGATTTTTCTTTATTTTTTTGCATATTTACATAAAAATCCTATATATTTTTGGAATTAAAATATAGCCTGATAGTTTTTATTTTTTATGCTCAAGTCCTTTTTCCCTCGGAATTGTATTTTTTTAAAAGTTTGGCACATGCAATGCCAAACCAAATTCTTTTAGCAAAATGAGTTCAGCAGCAATGAACCCACATTTTAAAAGTGAAAGCATGAAGTGCCAAACCCGGTTTTTTAAAGAAAAAACATCGGTTCAACTCTTGAAGCGCCAAAACCACTTTTTTAAAATAAAAGCATGTCTGCTTCTGTTGGAGCATAGTACACATTTGCTCCACTGACTAAAACCCAATCTAGGTGCATGTTTAGGCCCTCAAATTTTGTATATGTAACGTTTTTAAACTAGCTACAAACCTCAGAAGATTTTTTTAAGAAAAGTACACTCTCTATGTCCCTTAAAATATAAAGCCCTAATATTGAACAGAGGCCATCCAAAATTTGGATAATCTAAGTGTTTACTAACTAAATCCAATTTTCATCTAAGTGTTTACTAACTAAATCCAATTTTCTTATTTGTTTTAAATGGTCACCAGGTTATTTTTTGGTGGATCCCAAAAATTCTGTGAAGTAGCCCTTATCCTAAGGGAGCAAGTATGCAGTATGCTCCTACGAGAGCAGTTTATGTTTATTTTACTTGAAAAAAAGTGTCTTAAAATATCGAGCCCGTGTCTTTAACTTTAAAAAAGTATGGCTTCAAGTGTGAATCCATGTTTTTACTTAAATTTTGGGTACAACACTTCAAATACAGACTCATTATTTTCTAAAAAAGTTTAGGTTGGATACTTAAGTGCCAATGAGGAGTTATTCTGGAAAAAGTAAAATTTCATGAAATATATAGGATTTTTATGAAAAATTCCATTCTTTTTTTTACTAGAAGTATTTATCTTTGGGTTTTTCACTCATGGTATTTCTTCTACTATCATCATCGTCAGAGCCTTATCCCAACTATTTGGTAGCTCTTTATTATGTTTAAGAAAATGTGTGATGGCTTCCACCAGACAACACCTCTTATACTTGTGAAGGCCTCAGTCCAACAAAAAATAACATTAAGCTTTTGTATTTAATGGTTTCAGCCAAGAAACTAGTATACCTATGTCTATGTAGAATACACTAATCTCTATCAACATATTATATCTATTATGGATTCATTTTTCATCCAAACATGGACTATATGTTGCCCAAAACTAAAATAAAATTTCATTTAACCTCTCTCTCTCTCTCTTTCATTAATGTGAAGTCGGATAGCTCTTTCTCTCAAGCTCTCATCTTGTTCATCACTGCTGTCCTTCCTATTAGGTATCTCTATCACTCATTTGCTTTGGGTTTCACCCTTATTTCTCTCTCCTCAGGCCCAACTAATGCTACCCCAAATCCCTTATCACTGGGGCGTTTGTGACATAATAACGTCGCTCTATCTAGTCAAAAAATACTCTCATATTTAGCTGTGCACTTATCTTGCCATTTTTAGCCCCAATCACTCTCCTCAAGCCTAGCTACCTTCACATGCCCCCACACGGAACCTTTCTTTTGCTTGGGTTTTTCTGCATGGTTTTCTCTCCAATCTTAGGGTTTACTCCTTTCACATCATTTTCTAGAGTTTCTTCTTTCAGGCACTATTGATTTTACAAAGCTTTAAAACTTACCATTATATGCTGTTTTTTTCATTTTAGTGAGGCATAGTAATAGTTTGTGTCTTTTCTTGTGCATCTAAGCACCTAATACAAGAGAAAGGAAATTACAAAAGAGCAAGATTAAATTCATCTGTATTAGTACAAACCATTTGACTGAGTATTTGGTAATCTTAACATCATCATCGTCATCATCGCCATTTTAGCCTTTTCCTAATTAATTGGGGTCGGGTACATGAATTTTGGTTCTCCATTCTACTCTATTAAAGGCCATATTATCAGTGAGGCCATAAGTCTCCATATCTTTTCGGACTACGTCCAACCATGTCCTTTTGGGTTTGCCTCTTGCCCTTTTCGGTCCTTCCACTTGAACTAACTCGCATCTCCTAACAGGTGTTGTACTTGGTCGGTGTTGCATATGGCCAGCCCACCTAAGTCTACTCTATCTCATTTTATAGCCTATTGGTGCCACGCCTAAATTCTCTTGAATAGATTCATTTCGAATTCTATCCCTTCTTGTCTTGCCACTCATCCATCTCAACATCCTGGTCTCCGTTACACTAATTCTATGAGTCTATTGTTTTTTTTCCGCCCAACATTTCGCCCCGTAGAGCAAAGCTAGTCTCACCACTGTCCTACAAAACTTGCCCTTCAGCGTCATTGGTATGCAGCGATCACATAAAATTCCAGTTGCATGTCTCCACTTCGCCTGCATAGCTCTAATTTTGTGTGCGACTTCTTCCTCAATCGCTCCATTTTCCTGGATTATCAACTCAATCGAGTCTTTTTTGTACTTCCTGACCTTCAATCTTAACAACTTCATCGTCTCTACTCCTATTACTTGGTAATCTTATACAACTTGAAAATGATTCTTACTTCTTTTTATGGATCTTCATTTTATGCCTCTTTCTTCCTTAATAGTAAATTGAGTATTGCAATGCATATTCATTTGCTATCGTCTTCGTGCTTGGTTTCTTCCCATTTCAGCAAGATGGAGTATGGCCTTTTTCAGTACGGCTTCTTGAATGTTTCTTATAATGATTATGATAGTATTGATAAGCAGAATTACTGAGATTAGGGTTTCTTTATCATAGCTTGGGGTGCATATGGTCTTATGCTTTGTATGAAAACGTGTCTGGATGGTTAAAAGACGAAATCTCTTTTTTCTTAGTCATACGCACTTCTCTCAATTTTCACACAAAATATTTATTGAAAAATAAGAATTTTTAAATGAAACTTATTCCTGGATACTTTTTTGAAAATGTTTTTAGTTGCTTTTTTTAGGATGATGTGTTTTTTTGCCCAATTATTATCTTTCGAACATAGTTTGGTCATGTACGAAGTCCCCTCGCTAATATCATCTTCATTATGTCATTACAGGCACTGAAAAGTGGAAGCATGCATCTCATTACCTGTTTTACAAGTGCTGGATTTTTTTTTTTGATAATTTATGCAAGTGTTGGAATTGAGCTGCTATGTACAACATTGAAAACAATTAAGGAATCATAACGAAAACTTGGGTAATTTGTTTCTCATGATAGCTGGTATAGAGAGGGAAAGGAGCCCATATGCTCTTCACCTTTCCTTTATGGAACTCTTATAGTTTTTACCTTCTCCATATGGCTCCTGCTCAAATGATAACCGGTGTAGAGCAAGAAAGCGTGGTCGAAAACTCGACTGGTTTAGAGGGAGCAAAGGTTTGTGAAATTCTAAATTCTGCTGTACCTAAAATACCATATGAGGAAAGTTTAGAATGCACAAACCAATCAAGGGAGACCGATTTGACTATCAATGACACCTCAGATCAGGATAAAATGAACAAGGACATCGGGTGTGATACAATCATTGATATTGAAGGGAATGTGGATAATGGGGACGTTCGATGGTCTCATGCTGTGGAAACCACCGAGTGTTCCAGTTCATTTGGGGACACTTTGTCGAGCTTGGATGATGATTGCAAGAGGATAGTAAGTGATCAGGAGGTGGAGTCTCAGTTTCATGGTGAAAATGGGTTTGCAAATGTGATTGATGACTTCAATGGAGGACTAAGGTTGAGGTATGTCTTTGTTGTACTATTTATTTTTTGATTTGATTTGTCTTCCTTTGAGAAATTATTTAACTTATTAGGGATGTTCTATTATGCCTTCACTTTTTCATTTTTTTGGCAATATTAATTATTCTGTGCTAATTGAAGAGGAAATAATTGTTGAATTTCTTGTTCACGCAGTTATACCAAGGGACAATTCATTTATAATGGAATACCACTTTGTTAATCTTAGATCACTACATTTAAACAAGTTCAAATGTAACAAATTATGTTAGTGAAAAATTATGGAATTTCTTTATTTATGAATCATGGGTAATAAAAAATGCTCCTATCTACCATGACATATGATACCATATACTACTATGTACTACCATATACAATTACCTTATCACCAAAAGAAAAAAAGGAGGTATATTTCATAGAATATTACAAAGTCTAGGGCCTCATCCACCAAAGGAATGTTCAACTTCATATTGTCTAGAGGCTCATTAATTGCAAGTGGCAATCTGTTTTTCATTTGTCACGTTGAACAAAATTGCATTTTGGTCCAAACAAACAAGAGATAATACAGAGTTTAAGAACTTATGTTATCAAATGTGAGATGTGGACTCGATACAATCGAGGTTTGATGCGAGATGCGGCTTGATGTGGTCTCGTGGTAGGTGCATCACATGTGTCAATAAATTAAAAACAATTTAGAAACTATAAAAATATAAGAATGCATAGAAAAACACAAACGCGTGATATTTGTGATAGTAGAAATTTTAATTTACTACTTCTATCTAATACGTCAATTATCTGAGTCACCTGATAGCTTGATAGTCTGATAAAGAGTAATAGAGTTTGTTGTCTTGCACGTAAAAGTAATCCTTTCCATCCTAATATTAATGATAGTTAACAACTTAATATAACATCCAAAGGCCAAAATACTTCACAATCACAAGTACATGAACACAACTTAAACATAACTTTCAAACTTTAAAGACAACATAACATTCAAACTTTAAAGACTAAAAGCTCATAACATATTAATGAGTCGATAAGCCAACTCTCAACTCTCAAGCCTTAAATCAGATAAGTTATACAATGATCCATCACATGTATTACTCCCATCCAAACCCCAAGTTGAAGAGTCGTCATCGTCAATATCATCACTCTCCTGCACATACACTTCTTCCTCCTCTATCTCCTTGGAGTCAGCCTTCTCCTCCTCGATCTTTGGAAATGATATTGATGTGGACCTAACTCACTTTGTGATCTAGTGCTACGCCTTGCTTCTTCTTCAGTCTGGATAGCTTGCTCGACATCCAATCAAGTAAGGTCCTCACACTCGAACCTCTACTCTGATCGTGGATTTACTATCCACTCATTCCCTCGGGTTAATTATGGTTCAAGGATTTTTTTTTTTTGGGTTTTTGGGGATTGCATAATTTACCCCTGCTTGTGGATAAAATTTTTGCCCACAAGCAGGGGCAAATATGTGGGTGCATTGCCTCTTATGCGATGTGTCTGCATATGCGGTTGATGGGCCACATACAGGCATGTTGCAAATTCCTGCACATGCGGGTGGAGGCAACATGCTCAAGGCCACATGACGCATTGCTTGCTATGTGGCCGCAATTGATATCATCGCTTAAGTATCCTTTCACAAACAAAATAATGATTAACCTCAAAATAATGATATCATAGCTTTAGAATTATTTTTTCTCAATATGTTTTTTATGGCTTTGTTAGCTCATGAGTTGTTGGATTCCATAGATTACGAATGTTGAATACTCCTGAGTTGCATTCTGGAAAGAAGCGTAAAAAATACTCATCAGGAAAGGACTACAAGGAAAAGAAAAAAGAAATTGCATGATTTTAGGGATTGGTGTTTAAAATGACAGAAGGTGCCCCTAGGTGGCACCATGGCCACTTTAGGCACCCTTCTTCATTTCATGATTGTAAAGTGGGGGCATTTTGATAAGTGAGTAGGTATTATTGATATTTTCACTAAAAGACAAACGGTCTTTTGTAATTTTTAGGACATTTATGAAAATTTTACTAAAAGGCAAATGAATTTATAATAATAGAGTACTTAGAGTTTCACTCCATAGTTACCCTTGTCTTTTAGTAAAAGGATCAACAATACTCTTCTTATGACAAAAATGTCCCTAGTCATTTTCTTGCCATCGAATACCAGAAGGGACAAGTTAAATCAATTTTGAGTGTTTACACCCCTTTCTAAATAAACCAATCAAGATTCCATAGGATGTTAGCCATAGAAAACCATAAAATCTACCTAGGGCTAAGCGTCAAGGTGTTAAGACAGGCTGGCATGAGGCCACCTTTTAATATATTGTTTTGGATTGGTTGTCCATAAGATAGAAGTCACCATATCTGTTCTTACTACTTCCATCCATATGTCCTTTGGGGGCCTTCCTCTTGTCCTCTGAGAGCCTTTTACTTGAACCAAATCGTCCCCCCTAGCTGGTGTTGTATTAGGCCTATGCTGTACATGGCCATCCCACCTTAAGTCTATTCCCCTTCATCTTATCGTCTATTGGAGCCACCCCTAAGTTTCTTTTGATGCATTCATTCCGAATTTTATCCTTTCTTGTCTTGCTAGTCATCCATCTCAACATTCTCATCTCATCTACACTTATCTTATAGATATAGTTTTTTCGACCGCCAAGGTTTCAAAAAACGCTAGCGGGCCCCTAGACGGCCGGCTTGGAGCCTAGCGCCTAAGCGGGCGCCCAGAACCTTGGGCACCCTGTTGTACAAGTTATATAGATATGTGGTTTATATACATATATAATTGTGTCAATTTTAGAATTTATTACATTTGAAAATATTGTAACATATTTTTTTATATACAAATATATGACATATCGCATGTTGAGAATAAACTTGTTCAAAATTTAAAAAATCAAGTCTAATATGATATGTATTAGTAATAATATCTAACTCTCCATATTTCATAATAAGTGAAAAGGTTTAGGAAGCTTCTTGAAACCACAAAAAATACGTCAATTATCCGAGTCAACTGATAGTCTGATAAAGAATAATAGAATCTGTTGTCTTGCGCGTAAGAGTAATCCTTTCCATCCTAATATTAATACCAGTTAACAACTTAATATAACATCCAAAGGCCAAAAATACTTCACAATCACAACTTCGTGACCACAACTTAAACATAACTTTCAAACTTCAAAGACTAAAAGTTCATAACATATTAATGAGTCGATAAGCCAACTCTCAACTCTCAAGTCTTAAATCAGATGAGTCATATGATGATCCATCACATGTATTACTCCCATCCAATCCCCAAGTTGAAGAGTCGTCATTGTTAGTATCATCACTCTCCTGCACATGCAATTCTTCCTCCTCTATCTCCTTGGAGTCAGCCTTCTCCTCCTAAATCTTTGGAAATGATATTGATGTGGACCTAACTCACTTTGTGATCTAGTGCTACGTCTTGCTTCTTCTCCAGCCTGGATAGCGCTCGACATCCAATCAAGTAAGGTTCTCACGCTCAAACCTCTACTCTGATCGTGGATTTACCATCCACTCATTCCCTCGGGTTCATCCAATATAATTGGGTCCATAATCATGCTCTTCAAGAACCTCTCCCTTAGAACCATGGAATTATGGTTCAAGAATTTTTTTTTTTGGTTTTGGGGGATTACAATTTTGCCCCTGCTATTGGATAAAATTTTTGCCCACAAGCAGGGGCAAATATGTGGGTGCATTGCCGCTTATGCGATGTGACTGCATATGCGGTTGATGGGCATACAGGCATGTTGCAAATTCCTGCATATGCGGGCTGAGGCAACGCGCCCAAGACCGCATGACGCATTGCGTGCTATGTGGCCGCATTTGATATCATAGCTTAGGTATCCTTTCACAAACAAAATAATGATTAACCTCAAAATAATGATATCATAGCTTTAGCATTGTTTTTTCTCAATATGTTTTTTATGGCTTTGTTAGCTCATGAGTTGTTGGATTCCACAGATTACAAATGGTGGGAATATTTTCGAGTTGCATTCTAGAAAGGAGCATGAGAAAAACTTATCAGAAAAGGACTACAAGGAAAAGAAAAAAGAAATTGCATGATTTTAGGGATTGTTGTTTAAAATGGCAGAAGGTGCCCCTAGACGGCATCATGACCACTTTAGTTACCCTTTTTTCATTTCATGATTGTAAAATGGGGGCATTTTGATAAGTGAGTAGTTATTATTGATGTTTTCATTGAAAGACAAACAATCTTTTGTCATTTCAAGGACATTTATGAAATTTTTACTAAAAGGCAAAGGAATTTATAATAATGGAGTACCTAGAGTTTCACTCCATTGTTACCCTTGTCTTTTAGCAAAACGATCAACAATACTCTTTTTGATGAAAAAAACGGCCCTAGTCATTTTCTTGCCATCGAATACCTGAAGGGACAACTTAAATCAATTTTGAGTGTTTACACCCGTTTCTAAATAAACCAATCAAGATTCCATGGGATGTTAGCCATAGAAAACCATTAAATCTACCTAGGGCTAAGCCTCAAGGTGCTAAGACAGGCATGTGGCCACCGTTTAATATATTGTTTTGGATTGGGATGTCCATAAGATAGGAGAATGGGGTTGTATGTTGGGGGATTGGATGAAAGGATTACAATTGTATAATGACAAATTCATTATTAGGGAAACTTATTTCATCTTTATTCACCTTGTGACTTAATCACAAAGTTGACTTCTTACGATTTTAGGAGAGGGTGTCTGATGGGCTTCATCAAATGCTTTACTTTGTTTGGTAGTAATAGGCTACTTATTTGTGATTAATGGAATACTGTTTTGGTTGCGAACTAGTAGCAAGCTTTTAGTTGAAGGTTGTGTTACAAAAGGCATTATTTCGAAAGTCAATCTAAAAAATATGAAATTTTTAGGATAAATGCAATGGAGGGGATTTGCTTATAAATCATCGTCATCATCTCATCTGAGCCTTATTCCAACTATTTAGGGTCGGCTACACGAATCTTATTCCCCCATTTTGCTCTATCAGATGCCATACTCTTAGTCAGACCATAAGTCACCATATCTCTTCTTAGTACTTCCATCCATGTCCTTTGGGGGCTTCCTCTTGCCCTCTTAGAGCCTTCTACTTGAAGCAAATCACCCCTCCTAGCTGGTGTTGTATTAGGCCTATGCTGTACATGGCCATCCCACCTAAGTCTACTCCCCTTCATCTTATCATTTATTGGAGTCACCCCTAAGTTCCTTTTGATGCATTCATTCCGAATTTTATCCTTTCTTGTTTTGCTACTCATCCATCTCAACATCTTCATCTTATCTACACTTATCTTGTAGATATATTTTTTTCGACCGCCAAGGTTTCAAAAAACGCTAGGCGGCCGGCCTGGCACTCAGAACCTTGGGAGCCCTGTTGTACAAGTTATATTAGATATGTGGTCTATATACATATTTCTGTGTCAATTTTAGAATTTATTACACTTGAAAATATTGTAACATATGTTTTTTATATACAAACATATGACATATCTCATGTTGAGAATAAACTTGTTCAAAATTTCAAAATTCAAACCATACAAAATTTTGAAGTCTAATAGGATATGTATTAGTAATAATAGTCTCCAACTCTCCATATTTCATAATAAGTGAAAAAGTCTAGGAAGCTTCTTCAAACCACAAAAAATACTTTTGATTCTCAGAAACAGGTATAGCTAAGAGATTGAGGGTTTATGGAGTTTTTCTTTTAACTTTGGGGGTTGAAAATAACCCCCATAACCTATTCAAACCTTTTTGAGCGTCAAAATTACCCCATTTTCCCTTTCGGGTATTTTTTTTTTTAAAAAAAAAGCCGACGTTCTTGGGCGCCCACCTGTCCCGCCGGGGCACTTGCTTGGCCTGCGTGGCTCGCCTGCCTGGCCCGCCTGCCTAGCCCGCTTGGGCGCCCGCTCAGGTACATCCACCCGTGTAGGGCCACCTGGGTTTGGGTGTGCGGTATTTTCATCCAGGCCACCTAGGGGGGTGCTTAGGCTCCGAGCGGACCGTTTTTTAAAACAATATCGATTGCGCAACTTCCGTCCCATAAAGCATGACTGGTTGTACAACCATCCTATAGAACTTTCCATTAAGTTTAATTGGAATGCAACGATCACATGAAACTCCGGATACACATCACCACTTTGCTCACAATACTCTACTTCTATGCGCGACATGTTCCTCAATCTCTCCATTCTCCTGCATTATCGACGCTAGATATCAATAATCTCTTTTTGATATTTCTTAGCCATCATTCTCAACTACTTCCTCGTTTCTACTCCTATTATTATTAAACTTGTATTTCATATATTCTCAATCTGGCTAATTCTAAAACCTTTGGATTCTAGAACATCCTTAAAAGTTCTAACTTTTCGTTGACACTATCTCCAGTCTCATCAATCAAAACTTTGTCATCTGTAACCAACATACACCACGCTACCTTATCCTTTAGATGCCTAGTAAATTGTCCGTAACTAAAACAAAGAGATATGAGCTTAACAGTGACCCCTGATGTAGGTCTATTGTCATTGAGAAATCACTTGTCTCTCAATTAACTGTCCACACTAGTTAGCGCTCCCTTGTACATATATCTCACTTTGTCAAGATATCCTCTAAAGACTCGATTCTTTTTCAACAACCACCAAATTAATTCTCTAGTTACCCTATCGTATTCGTATGCTTTCTCTAAATCAATCAAGACAATGTGGAGGTCTCTTCCCTTGTCCCTAAAATTCTCAATCAGTTGCCTAAGTAAGAAATAGTCTCAATTGTTACCTCTCAGCATAAAACTGAACTTAGTTTTTGATACAGTCATTTCATGTCTTAATCGTTGCGCGCTATTCTATTTTACAACTTCATGGTATGGCTCATAATTTTGATTTCTCGATTCTGTATATCTTTTTGGTTCTTGTAAATAGGTAGTACAATACTTTCTCTCTATTCATCTGATATTTTATTTGTTCTCAACTTCTTGTTTAACAACTTGGGTGAGCTAGAAAATGCCAATATCTTCTATGCACTTCGAACCCTTTATCGGTATTCCATCTGGTCCAACTATCTTTCCAATCTTCATCTTTCTCAAAGCTTCTTTCACGTCAGATATCCTAATCCTGCAAATGTACCAATGACCTCCGACTTCATTTGTATCGAATGTTCCTCCTAACATTGTGCTCCCCTAGTGCTCATTTTTGAAATGTTAACAACTTCAAAAAAAAAAAAACACTGTGCTCCCCTAGTGTTCATCATTTAACACTTTTTGAAAATAAATTCACCACCCTTCGTTGACCTTGTTATCCTTCACTAAGACCTCTGATCCTCACTTTTAATGCATTTAATATGATCTAGATTCCTACAATTCCTCTCTCTTATTTTTGCTAGTTTGAAAACACCTTTTCATTTCATTGTCCCCGATTTATTGTATAAATCATTATAGGCCTTAAATTTGTCCTTACTATTTTCTTAGTTTTTTTCTCAGTATTTTTATATTCTGCTAAGTTTTTGATCCTTTCTATTATATGCTCAAGCTTTATAACATATTTTTTTTTTTTGCTACTGGCCTTTTTATCTTCACTCCACCACTACGTTTCCTTATTGGAATTTCTTTTCTTCAAAAACTTCTTCTGCTACTTAATACAATAACCATCTCATTCCACATAACACTAACTTCGTGCTCAGAATTTCATTTTCTTTCTTTTATAAATTTATTTCTAACTAAGTCTATTTTTTCCCTTTTTAAATTCCACCTCCTAGTTTTTAGACACCTATTAATTACACTCCTCTTCTATCTCTTCATGCAGACATCCATATCCATGAGCCTATGTTGCTTGGTTAAACTCTTTCTTGGGATAAACCTTGCAATATTTACATGATGGTCAATTGGCCTTCTTAACTAGAAAGAAGCGCTATCTGGCTTTTATATGACCCATTTTTAAAAGTTATTGAATGTTCATTGCACTTTTTAAAGTAGGTGTTTTCCATTGCTAGGTCGTCAGCAATAACAAAATCTAGAATAACATCACTCATTTTGCTTCTTTCCCCAAATTATGTCCTCCATGTACTCTCTCGTATTCTCTATTATCTTTTCCTACATGACCATTTAAGTTCCCTATTAAAAAATCGTTTTTTCCATTTGATATTCCTTGGACGAGTCCATCCATGTCCTCCTAGAATTGTCTCTTTATTTTATCCTCTTATCCTTCTTTTGGCGGATAAGCACTAATTATATTAATTATCTCCTCCCTTAGCACAAGGTAATTAATGGGAGCCTATCACCTACCCTCTTGACATCAACTACTTTATCCTTTAAATCTTTATTTACTATTATGCCTATGCCATTTCTATTGTTATGTTTTCATAGATACCAAAGTTTGTATCCATCAATTTCCTTAGCTATTACTCATTTCCACTTAGTTTCTTGTAAGAATGCTATGTTAACTCTCATTCGTCTTATATTATCCACTAACTCCATACGCTTACTTGTAAAGTTCCTACATTCCATTTGGTTAGATAAATCCCATTCTCTTGGACTAGCTTCTTTACCTGTGCTCGTCCAAAATAGTATGGGACTTTCTTATTTATTCCAGCAACGGAGCGTCATTGTGGTGCGTCGCTTTTAGGGAACGCCCTAGCTAACCCTTGCTCATTTGTCACTGCACCCAAGTGCTGATACAACATGTTGCTTATAGGGAACGCCTTGACATGACTATATAATATACGTTCAAGATTCACGAAAAGATGTGTCAAAGTTTCACGCTGGCTTCCTACCTAGCACAACCCCCGTCGTTTATTCCGACCTGGGACCGGCATGAACGGCTTGGGATTGGCCATAGGGAGTTGGGGGACTTCCTTATTAATAAAGTGCAAAACACAAAAGAAGATATGCTTAAGTGGCGCTGATTTAATTTGAATAAAAAACATCACTTTACATAATTTCCTTATTAAATGTATATGCTGTCATCAACTTCTAAAAAAAATTACCTTACATAATGAGGGCTAAAAAGAAAACAAACAAATAAAGAAAGAATTAGATGCAGGTTTTATTGAAAAAAAAAAATTGATAAGATTTAAAGGAATTCTCCTTGGAGTTGAGAAAATATGTTTTGTTAAGTGGGACGAGGTAACTAGGTTAAGGAGAGAGTCATCGTCTTCATCATAGCCATTTCCCAATTAATTGGTGCTGGCTAAAGTTAAGGAGAGAGTATTCCTTTTTTTTTATTTCTTATTTCTATTTTTGACAGTTGATAGATGCACTTTTGGATATTAGGAACGATTTTGGATATTATGAGTGGGCGACTTGTTGAGGGATCTCTGCTGTATCTTTTGAAGGATTCAGAAGTCAAACAATTAGGAGCTGGCATTGAGGGAGGTCATGTATAAGAAGTGTGTCAAGTGACAAGAATTTGGCTAGGTGGTTGAGATTGCTGCTGGGCTTGGAAAGATACTAGGAAAAGGATGGAGAAACTCTGGAAGATGAAAGTGTACTGTGGACCAATGTAGCAATGGATTGTGATATATGTTATTCCAATCTATATCCATTGTCTGTTACTGCTAGTGATGTTCGAATACTAATGCCCACATGGATTTTACCTATGTAAGCTAATCCAACCATTTGTCATTGGGGACAATGGATGTAACTTCAAATACCAAATACTAGAGCACAATGGACCATGGTATTGCCTTGTAGTTTGTGGTTGCAACATTTTAGATTTTCAAGAGATGGTATCGTGATTTGTGGGTTCCTTCTTGGGGAGTACTACACGAGGTTGAGGTGTTCACGGCCTAAATATTGCTGAGGTAACATCTCCGTACGCGAGAAAAATAGATGTGTTACTAACATTGTTCAAAATTTTGGCAGCCTAGGCAGCCAGGTTTTAAAAATGCTCAGGCGTGCGGGCGTGCTTCTAGGCGGCGGGCGCTGGGTTGCAACTTGGTCGAGGGAAGAAAACTGCCATTGACCATGGTAAAAAAATCCTTTTTCCCCCTAAAAAGGGGGAAAAAGGGCCCCCCAAAGTCATATATGCCTAGTGCCATCCCTTCTAAAAAATTCCGCTTCTTTTTTCGTGTCCTTATAGGATCCTGAAAATTCTTTTCCTCTGACTTCTACCCCACAAATAAAGATAGGGCTATGGTCCGGTTCTTCCTTGAAAATTTTGTAAATTCGTTTTTCAATTTTTTGCTTTTGACAAAATTCATTTGACTTGCTTTTTGGAGAAGCAATTGCTATATTTCTTGATGTCTTTTCTACAAAAAAAAAAAAAAACAAGTTGCAGCAGTTTATTTTCTTTTTAATTCTTTTTTTTGAAAACACTTTTCTCCGCATCATCATGCCTTTTCATGACATGGCAAACTCGGACTTCAATGTCTTGTTTTTCTAAACATAATTTCTTTTTTATGTCTTCTCATTAGTCACCCTCATGCCTTTTCGCGGCATCATCATGCCTTTTCATGGCATAACAAACTAGGACTGCGATGCCCTGTTTTCATTTTTTCAAAAATCATTTTTCCTATGCCTACACTAGGCATGGATTTCCCATTATGCCTTTCCATGTCACGACATACCAGACTGTGGTGTCCTGTTTTTTTCTTTCTCAAAAATCAAATTTTTTTTTTCCATGCCTGCATAGGCATGGATTTCTCATGAGGATTACTCATGTCCCTCTTTCATTTTTTTTTTTTTTTTTTTTTAAATCTCATTTTCTGAAAACGTTTGCAAAAATACGACATCAAGAGTTCTCCAATTTTGTTTCCCCATTTTTTTAAAACTCTCCATCTTCTTTTTCCAAGAACATCACATTTAAGAAAATAAAAAAAAAGTTTTTTTCTTCTTTTTTTTTTCATTGCAAATCACCTAACATTTTAATCAAAATATTTTTTTTTTTGTTTTTTTTTAGTCACCTTTTTTTTTTAAAATCAAGACCCAAACATTGTTTTCATTTTAGTTTTCCAATACTCACACAATTCAACTTTGAAAATTGGGATCAATAGTTGAAAAATCTTTTGACTACTATGATGTGCCATATGAAATGAAGCAGGAAATTGAATAAAGAGATCTAAATTTTTTATCACCTTTCCCTTGAATTTTGTTTCTGACCTCCTCTCCAAGTAATAAATTTTCACCAATGCCTATCTCTTAGGCAACTTGGCTCTCTAATGCCTATCTTTGGCAACCTGGCTCTCCACAACTTGTGCTTTGATACTTATCTTTTTTTTTTTTTTTTCACAACCTGGCTCTGTGGGTTATGGGCTGACCACCTTTCCGTTTCACAACTTGAGCTCCTTCACAACCTGAGCTCTGATACTATGTTGAAATTTTATTTACGCTTTGATATCATGTTGCAAGTTTTTGGATAAAGCACTGATAACTAAAAACATGTACTCACGTACTTATGGAGAGATAAACACAAAACTCATGCTTTACTCAAGTTTTTCCGTACACACTCAAGTTGCTTCTATCTACAACCACAAGCGCATCATTTCAATACATGGAGCCTATATATATCGACGTTTACAACAAAACTACTACCTACTGCCTATGTGTTGGATAACTGCCCATTATCTATGTGTTGGATAGCAAAAAAAGTGGAATGTATGGGTAGTTAAGATAGTGGGAAGTTATTTCTATCTCTCTATGTAAAAGTGGAATGTATGGGTAGTTAAGATAGTAGGAAGTTATCTCTTTCTTCACGTAGGTAATGAATAGTTATCCAACATGTAGGTAGCAGGTAGTTTTGTTGTGAATGTCTACATATATGGGCTCCATGTATTGAAATGAAGTACCTGTGGTTGTAGATAGAAGCAATTTGAGTGTGTGTGGAAAAAGCATGACTTTTGTGATTATCTCTCTATGAGTACGCGAGTGCATGTTTTTAATTATTAGTGGTATCAGTTCTTTATCCAAAAACTTGCAACACAATATCAAAGCGTACATAAAATTTCAACATGGTATCAGAGCTCAGGTTGTGAAGAATGCCCAAGTTGTGAAACGAAAGCGTGGTGGGCCCATAACCCACAGAGCCCAGGTTGTGTAAAAAAAAAAGAAAAAGATAAGTATCAAAGGACAAGTTGTGAAGAGCCAGGTTGCCAAAGATAGGCATTGGAGAGCCAAGTTGCCTAAGAGATAGGCATTGGTGGAGATTTATTACTTGGAGAGGAGGTCAGAAACAAAATTCAAGGGAAATGTGATAAAAAATTTAAAATTCTTTATTTAATTTCCTGCTTTATTCCATATGGCACATCATAGTAGTCAAAATAGTTTTCAACTATTGATTCCAATTTTCAAAGTTGAATTTTATGAGTATTGAAAAATTAAAATGAAGACAATGTTTGGGTCTTGATTTTTTTTAAAAAAACAGGTGATTAAAAAAAAACAAAAAAATAATATTTGGATTAAAATGTTAGGTGATTTGCAATGAAAAACAATAGAGGAATTTTTTTTTTTCTTAAATGTGATGTTCTTGGAAAAAGAAGATGTAGATTTAAAAAAAAAGGGGGAAACAAATTGGAGAGCTCTTGATGTTGTATTTTTGAAAACGTTTTCAGAAAATGAGATTTTTTATTAAAAAATCCTGAAAGGGGGACATGAGTAGTTCTCATGGGAAATCCACCTATGTAGGCATAGGAAAAATGAAAAAAAATGATTTTTGAGAAAGAAGAAAAACAAGACAACGCAATCTGGTATGTCGTGCCAGGGAAAGGCATGATGGGAAATCCATGCTTAGAGTAGGCATAGGAAAATTGATTTTTGAAAAAATGAAAACAGGACATCACAGTCCTAGTTTGTCATGCCATGGAAAGGCATGATGATGCCGTGATAAGGCATGAGGGTGCCTAATGAGAAGGCATAAAAAAGAAATTGTGTTTAGAAAAACGAGACATTGAAGTCCTAGTTTGTCATGTCATGAAAAGGCATGATGATGCCATGAGAAGGCATAAAAAATGGGAGAAAAGTGTTTTCAAAAAAGGGAATTAAAAAGACAACTAATTGCTTCAATTGGTTTTTTTTGTAGGAAAGACATCAAGAAATACGGCAATTGCTACTCCAAAAAGCAAGTTAAATGAATTTTGTCAAAAGCAAAAAGTTAAAACACAAATTTACAAAATTATCAAGGGACGACCGGACCATAGCCCTATCTTTATTTGTGAGGTAGAAGTTGGAGGAAAAGAATTTTCAGGATCCTATATGGATACGAAAAAAGAAGTGGAACACAGTGCAACCTATTTTGTCATATCACAATTAGCAAAAATGAAGGAAGTAATTAAATTAAAGCTGACGAAGAAGAGAAGATCAAGATTGCAAGGGAAGAAGAAATTTGTGAAATGAAGAAGCAAATTGAAAAGCTTGAAGCCTTGGTTTTGGCATTGAAGGATGAAAATGAAGACTTTCGTAATTTTATTGAAAATCATGTACATGAAAAAAAAAAAAAAAAAAAAAAAAAAAAAAGGAAAGCATGAAGGGGGAGTGTTAAAGGTGATGCAAAAAAAAGTGGAATGTATGGGTAGTTAAGATAGTGGGAAGTTATCTCTATCTCTCTATGTAAAAGTGGATGTATGGGTAGTTAAGATAGTGGCAAGTTTTCTCTCTCTTCACGTAGGTAATGAGTAGTTATCCAACACGTAGGTAGTGGGTAGTTTTGTTATAAACGCCTATAATATGAGCTTCATGTATGAAATGAAGTGCATGTGGTTGTAGATAGAAGCAACTTGAGTGTGTGTGGAGAAAGTATGAGTTTTGTGTTTATCTCTCCATGAGTACGTGAGTGCGTGTTTTTAATTATCAGTGGTATCAATGCCTTATCCAAAAACTTGCAACATGATATCAAAGCGTACAAAAAATTTCAACAGGCCTATACAAATAATTAAGGCCCTTCTCTCTCTCTCTCATTCACATGCCCATGTGCTCTCTCTCTACTTATAAGAAGAAAAAGCAGGTGGCCTCAACGTGCTCGATGTGAGGCCTCTCTTTCTCTCTTAAGCACACACACAAACGCACACATGGACCTATATTGCTTTCTCTCTACATATAATAGGAAATAAAAGAAGATGACCTCCAAGTGTTCAATGTAAGGCTTCCCTCTCTCTGGAGCTCATATTCTCTCTCCCCACATATAAGAAGAAGAAAAAGATGAACATGTCCACCAAGGTTTGATGAGAGATCTCTCTCACATGCACGGGTCCATATGCTCTCTCTCTATACATAAGATAAGAAAAAAGAAGATGAACTTCAAGTACAAGTATTTGATGTGAGTCCACGCATATACAACACACTCACACACACATTATATATATATATATATATAGGAAAAACCTTAAACGCTTATAAGTGAAATGCTACAGTGTTTCGCCACTGCCACGGACTTGCTATGTCTGTTGCGGTTCCGCGTGATTTTTTTACTGTCACGGACCTAATATGTCTGTGACAGTACTGCCATGGACATGCTAGGTCTGTGGCGGTCGAAAAACGCTCGCCGTCTGATTTTTTCAGACGGTGATGTGCTTGTGGGCGAAAACACTGTTCATTTTTGCCCATAGGCGTTGTCTAGTGTCTTCCATATATATATATGCTCTCCCGGTCCCTCTCTCCCCCTCCCCTCCCCCCAAGTCGCCTAGGCGGTCAGGACCCCTGGCGGCTTTGGCAGTCACCTCTTCTTTCGTGAACAGTGATTATTAAAAACTTTTGAAGATTACAGTAGAATAAAGTCAAGGGGAAAAAATTATGACTTCATGATTATTTAGTGAATGGGACCTTTAGATTGATATTGGCTTTCTAGGCTCTTAAATAACCTCAAAAGTAGCTGTAATTCTGGATCTTGTCAAACTACTTAGAAAATCAACTTTGGAAATCAACCCATGGCATCACAGTTAGAAGAAGCTTCATGCGATACATAAGTAGCATACTAAGTCCCACAAGGAACCCCAATAGTTACATTTTTCTAGGAAAACTATTCCTCTAATCTAAGTTATTTTGTTGTTATGCCACTATTTCCCCTCCTCTGAAAATGAAAAAGAAGTGACTGATGCCTGAGTTACAAAACTCTATGCATCCATGTGAATGTCTTTTGATATGCCTTGATGGATGGGCTAGCGAACATTTTAGTGTCTCAAGGGAACTTTTGTTCCCCTTATGAATTTCTCTTTTATTGTCTATCTATTCTTATTTTTTTCCTTCCAAAAAATAAAAATACTTCTGAAAAAGGTCTTGGGCCTTGTTTAAATCTTTTAGTCGTGCTAAAGTGGGACAATCATCAGTGGCCTGTGGTATCCCGACTTTTCTGCCAAAATTGATGGAAATTAATTGTAATTGTGTTTTTCTTTTATGGTGGGCATTTCTCTCTCTCTCTCTCTCTCTCTCTCTCTCTCTCTCCCATGTGTGTGTATGTGTGTGTTTTTGTTTAGGGGCTACTCTATGCGTAGCATTTGGGCATCTCATTGACCATCAGACATCAACAATGATGATGGTTGGGATTGTGCCTTTCTGCTGCCCAAGGCGTGTCACGTTTTTTGATGCACTGAGCAGAAGAACGACGATTACCAACCATCTGTGTGGTGACAATGGACAGTTAGGGAGGTGCTAGCAAACTGTCTGAAACCCAAAATATTATAATGGTATGCAGAGCTATGTATGTATGGGTGTGGGTATGCAGGCGCTCATCATACTTGTTTATGTGCCCGTACTATGTATAGTACAAATGAATGGTTGGTGTTTTCTACATTTTGCCCATTCACCGTATATGTTGATTATTTTTCTTTTTCGTTTTTATTTTTTTTATGAATAATTAAATTCTATTTAAATAAAAGCAAAGTACATAGTCAGTCAGGAATTCGGGTTACTTGAACATATTGATTGTCATAAAGAACTGAATATGTATTAATGTGGTTAATTTGTATAGAAAGGACTTTAAAAAATGCCAAATTTTCTCTAGAAAGAAGAAATTGACTGCTGAATGGAAAAAGTACCGCAACCCTATCATGTGGCGGTGCCATTGGTTAGAATTGCGGATAAAGGAGCTTCAGTCCCAGGCATCAAAATATGATCGGCTACTTTTGGAAATCAAAAGAAGGAAACCGTTGACGTTTGGCCAGCTTGCACAAGATTCGTCCTCTGCAAGGTTCTTGCCTTTCTCAGCTCCCAATCCAAGACTACCAGTGAAGAAAAGGAAGAGGAGGAAAAATGTTGAAGATACCATTGATATGCAGTCCTATATGGCTCTTCATCCATTATTCTCTTACTATGGTAGGGCTCTCTCTCTCGCCCCCGTCACCCACATTTATTTTCCATCATTTTGAATTAATGATGTCTTGCAGAGAAGAGGAGAAAGCCAGAGGCAGATGCTGTATCTGTTGATGATGACTATAATAGTGTGCCAGGTATGAGTGCCTTCTCTATCTCCTTTCTCGTGTGAATCATAATTTTTGTATGCTGATGAAGAAGAAAGAATTCCTCCAGTTCCTTCTCCTAGAAATGTTCAGGTCAATAAAATTTTGGATAACAAAAAAAAAAAAATTTCTTTTATTTCCTTCAGTAGGATTGTTTGGTTAATAATAAAAGAGCTTAAATTTTGGTTGAGCTTTGGTTTGCAACTCTAATAGCATTTTGGGTAATGGTACAGTGATTCATCTCTTTCCATTGTTTAGAAATTTTTGGTTGAATATTTGTGTAACGATGAAGAAACAAAAGTAACTATCTTTGGGTAAGCTTTGTATTGCAGTTCTAATATCTGTGGTTTGGGCAATGTCTTGTGAATTTCCTTCTTTAAAATGGAATTTAAACACTTGATGTTGTTGAATAGTTTCTTTGTAAAAGTTCAATACGTTGGACTAGAGCCTATACTACATGCTTGCTAAAAAGGTATGGGTTATTTTCTTATGAGGCTTCCTGGTAGTTTTTTGTTATATTTCTGTTACTTTTCATTGCTAAAGTTGTTTAATATTCGTAGACATTTTTAAAAGCTTTATTCAAGAGCAATGATCCAATGCAACGGTTGTTTCATAGTATAATGCAACGACACTTCTAGAAAACCATGTTTGTGGTATTTGTATGATCTCAAATTCTGCACACACTCTCTCCATCTCAATAATCAATCTCAGCCCAAAAAAAGTTCAATTTGAACTCTAGATATGGTCAAAATGAGCCCCCTTCCAAAAACGAATCTAGACCATTCATTTTGTGAATTTCAAGCTCTTAGCCTTTATAAACTCAAAATCATTTTTTCTTTTTTAACATTGTTCACTTAATGATAATAAAGCCATCCAAAAAAATTGGAAATGAAAAAATCTTTTTAGGGCTTAGATCGAAGCATCTCATCAAAATGAACGGCCTATGTTAATTGGGCTTAAAAAATACTTTCTATGTTTTGTTTTCAATTTTTTCTTTTTTTGTGATTGTTCATTAGAATGAAAAGAGTGTATATTTCAAAATTTGGATCAAACAAATGGCCATAAAATGGTTTTTTAAGGTTGTTGCATCATATTACTATGCAACGGTTGCAAGAAATCATTGCTCTTTATTCAATGCTTTGTTATATTTTCCCAATCATATTGGTTTATCCGTTTTGCGGCTTCTCATTCTGTTCTTGTCAAGTATTCACTAAAGAACACTGATAATATTCTCTTCTTAAATGCTTCCTCTCTTTTATTCATCAGTAACCTATTCTCGCCAAGGAGTATCCATTATCCCCAAAATAAAAATTGTTCCAACCATCTCAAATTTTTGCTGATAACGATAATTTTACCCTGCACAATAAGTTTATGGCCATTTGTTGCTATGCTTTATTGTCTCCCACTCCAATTTTTCCCAATTTATTAAAAAGATCAAATATTTCCTTAAGTACTTATTTCAATAAGTGCAAGTTAAATAACATCTTTCCTTCAATTGCTTTGAAACTAAATGTGCTCTGCAACAATTGTTTTTAAATATCCAATCAAAAGTAAAGCACAATTGTTTTTATCATGCATTAACTATACTAGATGGTATTAATTTCACCCATATTTTCCATATATGCTTCTAAAATGCGAATGAACCCTAATAGGATGTGCTGACTGCAGCAGGTCCCTAGCAGTTGTATGTGTATTTGAAACATGGTTTTCTATGGAATCATTTAGTATTCAACAAATTTTAGGATAATTATAGTACTAATAACAACATACATTGGATATCGATTCTTTTTTTGAGGGTTACATGTATATAAGACATCTTTACATGCTGAACATGAGCCCTTACTATATAAGGTATTTTCCTCATTGTTGTTAGAAATGGCAAATATTCTCCTACTAAAAAATGTTTTGCAGATCACGTGTAGGTGGTGTTGCTTATAAAAAATGTAGAGTTCAGTACCAAAGTTCACCATTGAAAGTCGACACAAAAAACGCACTCGTCTCTTAGATGATTTGAAAAATATGCTTTCTTACGAGTACAAAAATATGATATGCTCTTGCTTTTTATTTCTGTACACATTCTAATTCACTGTATTGTAGTCCTCAATGAAGAGCAAAAGAATATTCGAGTGGATGATTTTGGGGCTAGTCATGCATGGGTGGCATCCGAAATGGGGAGTATGGAAACCTCACCGGAGCAATTACTATGGAGCCTAGAGGGCCTGCAATCTCGTATACTCAAGCTCAAGGGTCAGCTCAATAAGGTGAAGTTGAAGAATGCTGATAAGTTCTCCTCAGTGGAGAATTCAATTGATAGGCAGGCTAGCGCAGCTCAGAGCCCACAAGTCTCGCCAGTTAATGGAGATTCAGATCCTCCTATCGTTGGGTTGTATAATCCATGCCATGATATCTTGGACTTTGGTAGGGGTGATTTGGGCATTTCGGGAAGTGGGGTCTCAAGAAGTTATGTGGTCTCAGGGATACCTGATCTCTTCGGCATTTATTCTGATGCTGATGTCCCATTTGATCCACCTCATATTGGAGATGCTTGTGGAGATGTAAGTTACTTCAATTTTGTAGTTGCATTTTACTTCTGGTATATCCTACGATGAATGGACCATGCAAAACCAAAATCATAGGAGAGTGTATGGTGATGGAACGAGATGGTACCCACCAGAACAAGTCACACAATGGTGGGCCAGTCGCCATCTCCATCTACCATTGCTCATTAGTACTGGCTTTCTTAGTCCATTACACTCTTATGATTTTGAAAAATGTATAAACGCTAAACCTTATTTCCCATGAGGTTGGCTGAAGGTAAGCCTAGGCATTCCCCATTTTCTATGAGAGAGGGCAAAAAGTGAAGAGAAAATTTCCAATCTTCGGTCAATTATGTTTAATCTATCTTCGGCCAATTATGTTTAATCTATTTCTTCCAAAATTGGGTGGAAATTCAGTTTGGAAAAATGCAAGCTCAAATGGGAAGTGGAACTCCCAGTCTCTATCGTAATTTTCATCCATTGATATTTGGGCATATAGCTTCCAATTTTATGCTTCATTTTCCCTGCTTATTTTTTTCTCCGTCTTATGGTTCTCATATTCTCTTTTTCTGTTTCTTTCTCTCTTTAGTTGCAGATGCTTGACGAAGTTTTAATAGAAAACCAGGCAGCTTTAGGGGAAGATTTGCCAGGCTTTGGGAAAGTCCGGGAAGAGGAGATCAAGGAAGAAGAACAGGTGAACAAAGAGGAGAGAGGATCAGAAACTGCGGCAATGGGGCTCCCAGAAATTCCTCTTTCTGACGATGGGTTTGCACCAGAGTCCGAGTCATTGAAGACTAAGCGGAAGCGTGCGCTACGTCGTGGGGCCTCACGTGGTTGGAATGTCAAGGGCATTTGCAATAATTGTTGAGAATCCCGTGAAATGAGTCTTGGAGGTGGAGGATATGTTATGAAGGTCCCTCAATTAAGGTACTCAGGTTCTTTTTGTAACTTTTTTTCTGTGTTTTGGGAATGATCAAGTAGGAAGATTGCCGAAAAATATATAGGAAAGGTCTACAACCTTTTGATCCTTTCTAGTTTGTCGAAATTATCGCATGAATCCCTGTCCACATCTCAAGGTCGGATAGGGATCCCATGGTTGTGGCAATGCTTTGAGATTGAAGTGTGCAGTTTTTTGAGGAGGGTTTGGAAAGTCATATCACATCCTGAGCAAGTAACAAAGTTATTATGCTAAATGATTATTTGATTGCCGTAAATTTTTTTTTTTTTTCTTTCTTTGAGAGTACTTTTTTGGTCGTCGTAACGAACTCAGTGGTGCTCCTTAGCCCTTATTGAAATTTTCTCCTCAAAAACACGTATTCACCAAGATTATGCTTGTTGGCCTTTAGTTAACAAGTACTGAGCCAAAAGAAACAGTTTAAAATGGTATAAAGATTCAGAAACTATCATGGATAAGTAGGATATGTGGGATGAGGGTTCTCTAAAAACACAAATGTATGTGAACTCCACTTACTTGGTAGTGATGTTTCTATAGAATGCTGAAATGAATGCGATAGAAAGTTCTTATCTTTGGAGCTAAATCAATCGAATTAGAAGTTTAACTCTTCTTGAAGTTGGAAGGCAGGCTTATTCATGCCTATGCATAATTCATAGAGGACGAAATAGACAAATGAGTCGGAAAAAAATTATAAATGTTCAAAATCAAGAAATCGACCAATTGGAGTTTGGATAGAATCCCAAAATGCCTTTCTGGATATTTTTCACTGTCCCGGCTATTCACGTATTGAGAGAAACAGTTTAATTATCTGTTTCTCGAAGAAATAGAAGAATTTCTTGTATATTTGAAATTAAAATAAATACAAATTCTAATCAAGAAATTTCTTTTTGTAAGTTGAATATGAGTCAACCGTTCAGTTATTGTGTCGCTATCCATCTAAAATTAAATTATATGAAAGGATTGTAAGGCGTTGGGAGACTTGCGTAAGCTAGCACTTGTACTTCAAAAAAATTTGGCCCAAACCAACCTTGTATTTTAGATGAGTTTTGAAATGCAGCTAATTTTTGTGGAAATTATTGAGAGTTATAAACTCTTATATAGCCCACTCGACCAAGTTTACCTATTATGAACATGACCAAATCAATTTATGCTTATTTATGGACTGCATGAGTAACGGAGAAGGTTCAAAAAGACGTGGATAGAAGGAGAAGGGTCAAAAGGACGTGGATAGAAGTGGTGAGAAAGGATATGGTGTTGTATAGTCTAATTGAAAGTATGGCGCTTGATACAACAGGATAGCAAAACAGCGAAACACGATCTCAAATAATTGGAAATCAATTTATGCTTTCACAAAGTTGTATTTGATTAGAGTGAAAATCAATTTATGCTTTCACAAAGTTGTATTTGATTAGAGTGAAAATCAATTTATGCTTTCACAAAGTTGTATTTGATTAGAGTGAGAGACTAGTAGTGATTGTGCACCTTATAAAAATGCTCAGTTAGGACACCTAAAAATCATGTGCCTCCATCAAAATCATCCAACTTAAAATGTGCTAGACAATTGGAAGTAGGGGTGGCAATGGGTCGGGTTTGGATGGACCAAGGCCCAGACCTGGACTTGGACTTGGACTTGGACCTGAATAGCATTTGGGTCCAGGTTTTAGATCTAAACTTGACCTATCGGGTCCAAAAATTGGACCCATACCCATAACCATTAGATTCTTGGTCTGCACATTAGGTCCATTGCCACCCTATGACTATGAGTTTTTTTTTTTGCCCTTTCTTTTATTATCATATACCCATATTATTGGTAATAAGGTCACCATCGCTTGCCATTAGATTTTAATCCGTCTAATTTGTGGTTTAATCGCTAAAGATGACCATGAATTCTTATTGTATATGATCCTTAATACACTTAAACCAATAAGGCTTAAAAGTACAGTATTTTATCTCCAACAGTTTACGGGTATCAGTGGCGTCCGGTTAGACTCGGACACAAATAGTATTTGGGTCCAGGCTTTTGGACCCTGACCCAATCTGTCGGGTCAAATGGGACTCATACTTGTTTGTCCTTGAGGTCGGGAACTACCGGTCGAGTCCATTACCACCTCTAATTGAAAGGTTATTTGGATAGATATTGCCTTTATAAGCAAGTATTAAATATTTAGGGGGTCAAAATCATATTGGATTATAGGTGAGAGGTTCAAGTCCATGAAAGACTTTGAACCAAACGTACAATTTTAACCCTTGTGTATTTTAGACTAGGGCAAAGACTCGCCAGGGGCATCAGCCCAAGTCCCCCTCCAACTTGAAAATCGGGGAAATTTCAAAGATTAATAAAGGAAAAAAAAAAAAAATTGAGACTCTGCCGATTCCATGGTTTTCTGGCCTAGAATGCCCTAGCCTACTAATCTGGTTCAACCAAGGCAAGTAATAGTTTTTTTTTTTGAACATTTAAACATGGTGCGGTTTCTATAAGGTTGCAACCTTAAACAATTTAATTAAGGCGCACCTCCAAATTTTATCATAACATGTAATTTTGTTGTAAAATGTTTTTAGGATTATTTTAAAAACTATTTTCATGTCTAATGAAAAAATTTTGGATTTTAAAAATGGTTAAAATCAAGTAGATCTACAAACATATGAAAATCTTGAAAATGGACTGTCTAGATGATGTATTGCAAGATGCATTATTTTTTAGGCTAAAAAATATATATTTTTAATATTCATATATCTCGATGTCGAGATGATCAATTAGAGGGTTTTTCAACATTATAACAACCTTTTCCATAGAATTTTGAGGTGTATATGTGATTCTACATTTTAAGATTGCAACCTCGTATAAACTTTTCCCTTTAGACATTATTACTTAGACACCGACATTGTGCGTTGTTATATAGAGTACAAGTGTCTAACCGTACTCAGAGTGTCTAGTATTTCATCTAAAAAAGCCAATACGGCAAGATACATTTGTATATTTATATATTAAAAATAAAATTATATAAAATGTTTTAACAACCACTCCTTGTGAAGAAAACCAATGGTTGCACTTCGAGAGGCAAGTTCTATGGTTTTAAATTAAAGACAAAAGATTTCATACTCCCGCATGGTATATTCTATCTACTCCCTTGGAAAAAATTAATGGAAGGAATGTTTGGAAAGGGAAACTACATGATGAAATCATTTACCTTTGATACATGTTGGTTCATTAATTTTGACTATTAGATGTGAATTTGGGTGACAATTATTTGAAGGTTGCATACTTATGTGGTGAAATTGAGGGAGAGAGAGAGAGAGATTTCATGTGAAATGGAGATGATGGAGGAGGGGCTTGGTGAAACCGGTGGGGAAGCTGATGATGGGGAAGGGGCAGACATGGTTTCAATTGGATTCGAGTCGAGAGGTATTCTGTCTGGGGTTAGGTTTGCAGTGGTTGGATCTTTCTCTCCCCCTTCAAACGACATTTTTGGCCTCTCTGAGTGGGCCAGAAGATCTTGGAGATTGTCGTACTTCCCAAAAGTTCAACTAATGGGGGAGAGTAAGATTGTTTTTCTTCTGTGCTATAAGGAGGACTCTCTGTCTGCGTAAACGAATCGTATTGTGCGCATAACGGGTAAGCCCCTTTCCCTTGATCTTTGGAGACCAGATTCTCATATCTCTTATGGGCGAAAGTAGAGCTTGTGGATCAGAGTTACAGGTGTTCTCCTACACGCTTGGTCTTTGTGCACTTTTGTAAGATTGCTAACAAATGTAGGGAGTCATGTGATATTGATAAATCAGCCTTTAAAGGGGTCGACTGCGTTAAGTTAGAATTCGGATCTGGATATTGGATGGGCCCTCCATTCCTAAGTCTTTCACTCTAAGGGTGGGCCAGGAATGTTTTTCTTTATCAATAGTGATGGAAATCAAGGATATGAATCGTACTCCAGTGGAGCCGCAGCACATCAACTCTGATAAAGGGGATGCCGATGGTTGGCAAGCGGTAAAACGGCGCCGATGAACATCTCCGGAAATTTGAAATTCCGGTATTCAGCATAATGAAAATTTCCGATATCATAGGCGGGAGAATCAGGAGTTACATAATTTTAAAAATTTGAATATTTGCAAAAGTTGGATTCCCGTAGGCCGTTTTTCCAATTGCTCGCCGGTTTCTAAGGAGGACGTTTCAAATTGCTCTGTGAGACCAAAAGGATCGAGTGAGGGATCACTGAAGAATATTTCTTTTGATAATGGGAAAAAGGAAGTTTCTCCTCGACACAAGGAAGTTCCAGTGCAGACTTGGGGGACTGCGTTTTCAAGTAGAGGATACACACGGGCTACCGGTAGATGTTTCGAAAAACCTGGCGCACTTCCTCCTATGTACATCCTAAAGGTGGTGGATGCTGAACCAGTACATTTCTTCTTTGGCTGCAACAAAGATGCTACTCACCCGGTTGAGGCTTTGGCAAAATTACTAGAAGATTTTAGGCTCAGGTCGGTGCAAAGTGGTGCTTGCGATCCTGGTAATCATGTATCCCCTTTGGTTTCAGCGAACGGCGAGGAAGAACAAGGTTTCCCAATGGACGCACTTCGACCCACTAACCGTCGATATGTTGGCGATGGTGGTGGTTGAAGATGAGGCTAAGCCCTTTGCAGTTGCAGAAGAAATGGTGCCGGAAGATCTTTTGTTGGCTGACCAAGTGTCATTGCAAAGGGATGACCTTGCGCTTGTGACCAGGGTGGAAGAGGAACAGGTGGCTCCTTTATCGGTGGTTCATGAGGACTGATCCCTGCTTCTGAACTACTCCAAGTTGTGAACAAACGAATGTCAAACGTGTGGGAAACTTCCTGAGAATGCCAATGTCGAGGAGATTTTTTGGTAACCAAACTCACAGTTCCATCATCGGGAGAATTTAGACGTGGGAGGGGAAGGCAAGTGTTCAAAATACCCTTTGAAAATTTTTGATAAAATATAATGATCAAAATACCTTTCTAAAATTTTTAAGGTATTTTGGTCATTTTGTTTTATTTAGAATACTTTTTATATTTTTTAAAAGTGCCGGTTTTAAAAAAGGAGTAGATGCCTAAAATTTAGTATCAAAATATTTTATAAAAAAATAATTAAAAATAAAACTATATAAAGATGTGACATTATGAATGGATTTATTTCAACCGTCTATTCATAATGGACAATTGGATAGGGAGAAATATACAAGTTTTATGTAGTAGGGGAAGCATAAAAAGCTTGCCACTAAAATGCTAACAAAAGAGATAAAGGTTCACCATAGGGTCTAAGCAAGTTCATTAGACAATTTGGATGGGGGATTGAATATTACCAAAGTTAAAAGGATATAAGTTGACATGTGTCAAGGGGTTAATGTGGGAATTAAATGAAAGGTGTGGTTTCTATGGAGCCGTCGCTGTAAACAATCAAAGCATGTCACACCTTAAAATGGTGCCGAAATATGTTGTTTCAGTATCATAATTCTTTGTGATAGCTTAAAACTTTATTTTCATCTCTAATTATAAAATTTAAAGCTTAAAAAATAGTGTAGATCGAGCACATCTATGAACATTTGAAAATATTGAAAATTGACATTCCAAAAATACATTACAAGTTGCACTACTTCCAAAACTTGAAATCTATTTTTATCATATCCATACATCTTGAAGTCATCAATTTGAAGATTTTTGAGCATCGAAATGATCTCCTTCCCTTGAAATTTTTGAGGTGCGGTTTAATTTGTTCATTTAGAACCTCGCATTATATAAACTTTTTCTTTAAAACGAATGGGAAATAGTGGGGAAAGTCGAAGGCCATCTACCTATCTAAGTGGTCTTCAACTTTCTTAGCTGCGGGTCAACTTTCACCCATACAAATAGATGAAAGCCTCCTCAACCGAGAAAGGATTGGAAAATCACAAATTTTCCCGCATTTTTATGGTTATCAAACAGGCCACTCTCCCACCAACAGGGCAGAAATGAAGAGAGAATAGACGAAATGGGGATTGAGGTCTGAAGTGGGGTTGGTTATAGAGAAATGAAGGGGTTTAAAGGTTGAGTGGGGATATTGAGATGGGTTCTTAAATAGATGGAGGATTTGAATTAGGGTTTTAGAAATACGGCAGAGTTGATGTGGGTTTTCAGAGGATTTCGAAATGGGAATGGGTGGAAGAGGGAATGAGGTAACCACCCCCCCCCCCCCCCCCCCCCAAACTCAACCAAAAAAAAAATAAAAAATAAATAAATAAAAAAAGAAAAGAAAAAAAAAGAAAACAAAAAGAGAGCTAATGCAAGTGAGGAATGAAATGAAATGCAGTGAGGGAGAGAAACTGAGAGAGAGTCGTAAGAAGTGTGCTAGTGCAATAAGAACCATATTTATTTTGGAAAAATATACAATAAGAGGTTAGAGAGAGAGAGAGCAATAAGAACCATATTTATTTTGGAAAAATATACAATAAGAGGCCACAGAGAGAGAGAGGGGCTCAGGTAAAGAGGGTTTTGAGAGAGAGGCTCTTTGTTTTTTAGAGCTAGAGATGTGGTGGATCGGAGGGGAGAGAGGTGGTGGGTGATTGTGCGAGGGTAGGTGTGGCAACGGGTCCGGGCAGTTTCGGCCGGTTTCGATAGTATCCGATATAAAAATTAAAATATTTATATATTTACAAATTTTTTTTATATTAGGACCGAAAAATATTACCGGACCTAAGCTCAAATAGTATTCGAGTCCAAAATTTGAATCCAAACCTAACCTGCCAAGTCTAATATTTGAACCTATAACCAGATCCAGATCAGATCTGTCCCTCGAGTTCCACGTCGGGTCTGGGGTCCATTACCACCCCTAAAAGAGGGAGAGAGCACGGGCAGATGTACCTGAGCGGGCGCCGTAGGCGGGCGCTCAGGAAAGTCGATTTTGTTTTTTTGTTTTTAAAAATACCCAAAATGGAAAATGGGGTTATTTTGACACTCGAAAAGGTTTAAATAGGCTATGGGGTTATTTTCAATCCCCAAAGTTAAAAGAAAAATTCCATAAACCTAAATCTCTAAACTATAGTTGTTTCTGAGAATCAAAAGTATTTTTTGTGGTTTCAAGAAGCTTCCTAAACCTTTCACTTATTATGAAATATGGAGAGTTAGATATTATTACTAATACATATCATATTGGACTTCTAAATTTTGTATGGTTTGAATTTTGAAATTTTGAACAAGTTTATTCTCAACATGTGATATGTCATATGTTTGTATATAAAAAATATATTACAATATTTTCAAATGTAATAAATTCTAAAATTGACACAATTATATGTACATAAACCACATATCTATATAACTTGTACAACATGGCGCCCAAGGGTCTGGGCGCTAGGCTCCAGGCCGGCCGTTTAGGGGCCGCCTAGGGTTTTTTGAAACCGTGGTGGTCGAAAAAGATATATCTATACGATAAGTGTAGATGAGATGAGAATGTTGAAATGGATGACTAGCAAGACAAGAAAGGATAAAATTCGGAATGAATGCATCAAAAGAAATTTAGGGGTGGCTCCAATAGACGATAAGATGAAGGGGAGTAGACTTAGGTGGGATGGCCATATACAGCGTAGGCCTAATATAACACCAGCTAGGAGGGGTGATTTGGTTCAAGTAGAAGGCTCTCAAAGGGCAAGAGGAAGCCCCCCAAAGGACATATGGATGGAAGTAGTAAGAAGATATATGGTGACTTATGGTCTGACTAAGAGTATGGCATTTGATAGAGCAGAATAGGGGAACAAGATTCGTGTAGCTGACCCTAAATAGTTAGAATAAAGCTCAGATGATGATGATGATTAATAAGTAAATCCCCTCCTTTGCATTTATCCTAAAAATTTCATAGTTTTTAGCTTGACTTTCAAAATAATGCCATTTGTAGCATAACCTTCAACTAAAAGATTGTTCCTAATTTCCAACCAAAACATTATTCCATTACTTGCAAATAAGTAGGCTATTTACTACCACACAAAGCAAAACCTTTGATGAAGCCCACCAGACACCCTCTCGTAAAATCTTAAGAAGTCAACTTTGTGATTAAGTCACAAGGTGAATAAAAATGAAATAAGTTTCTGTAAGAATGAATTTGTCAATATACAGTCGTAATTCATCCATCAAATCCCCCAACGTACAACCCCATTCTTCTATCTTATGGATATCTCAATCCAAAACAATATATTAAACGGTGGCCTCATACCTGCCTGTCTTAGCACCTTGAGGCTTAGCCTTAGGTAGATTTTATGGTTTTCTATGGCTAACATCCTATGGAATCTTGATTGATTTATTTAGAAAGGGATGTAAACACTCAAAAATTGATTTAACTTGTCCCTTCTGGTATTCGATGGCAAGAAAATGACTAGGGACATTTTTGTCATAAAAAGAGTATTGTTGATCCTTTTACTAAAAGATAAAGGTAACTATGGAGTGAAACTCTAGGTACTCTATTATTATAAATTCATTTGCCTTTTAATAAAAATTTCATAAATGTCCTTGAAATGACAAAAGACCGTTTGTCTTTTAGTGAAAATATCAATAATACCTACTCACTTATCAAAATGCCCTCACTTTACAATCATGAAATAAAGAAGGGTAACTAAAGTGGCCATGGTGCCACCTAGGGGCACTTTATGTCGTTTTAAACACCAATCCCTAAAATCATGCAATTTCTTTTTTCTTTTCCTTGTAGTCCTTTCCTGATGAGTATTTTTTATGCTTCTTTCCAAAATGCAACTTAAGAATATTCAACATTCGTAATCTGTGGAATCCAACAACTCATGAGCTAACAAAGCCATAAAAAACATATTGAGAAAAAATAATTCTAAAGCTATGATATCATTATCTTGAGGTTAATCATTATTTTGTTTGTGAAAGGATACTTAAGCTATGATATCAATTGCGGCCACATAGCACGCAATGCGTCATGTGGCCTTGAGCACGTTGCCTCCACCCGCATATGTAGGAATTTGCAACTTGCATGTACGTGGCCAATCAATCGCATATGCAGTCACAAGGGGTAATGCAACCACATATTTGCCCCTGCTTGTGGGCAAAATTTTTATCCACAAGCAGGGGCAAAGTTGTAAGCCCCCCAAACAAAAAAAAAAAAAAATCCTTGAACCATAATTCCATGAATCTAAGGGAGAGGTTCTTGAAGAGCATGATTATGGACCCAATTATATTGGATGAATCCGAGGGAATGAGTGGATAGTAAATCCACGATCAGACTAGAGGTTCGAGCATGAGGACCTTACTTGATTGGATGTCGAGCAAGCTATCTAGGCTGCAGAAGAAGCAAGGCGTAGCACTAGATCACAAAGAGAGTTAGGTCCACATTAATATCATTTCCAAAGATTGAGGAGGAGAAGGCTAACTCCAAGGAGATAGAGGAGGAAGAAGTATATGTGCAGGAGAGTGATGATACTGACAATGACAACTCTTCAACTTGGGGTTTGGATGGGAGTAATACATGTGATGGATCATTCTATAACTTATCTTATTTAAGGCTTGAGAGTTGAGAGTCAGCTTATCGACTCATTAATATGTTATGAACTTTTAGTCTTTAACGTTCGAAAGTTATGTTTAAGTTGTGGTCATGTACTTGTGATTGTGAAGTATTTTTGGCCTTTAGATGTTATATTAAGTTGTTAACTATCATTAATATTAGGATGGAAAGGATTACTTTTACGTGCAAGACAACAAACTCTATTACTCTTTATCAGGCTGTCAGGCTATCAGGTGACTCGGATAATTGACGTATTAGATAGAAGTAGTAAATTAAAATTTCTACTGTCACAAATGTTATGCGTTTGTGTTTTTCTATGCATTCTTATATTTTTATAGTTTCTAAATTGTTTTTAATTTATTGACGCATGTGATGCACCTACCACGAGACCACATCAAGCCGCATCTCGCATCAAACCTCGATTGTATCGAATCCACATCTCACATTTGATAACATAAGTTCTTAAACTCTGTATTATCTCTTGTTTGTTTGGACTAAAAATGCAATTTTGTTCAAATTGATAATGAAAAACAGATTGCCACTTGCAATTAATGAGCCTCTAGACAATATGAAGTTGAACATTCCTTTGGTAGATGAGGCCCTAGACTTTGTAATATTCTTTGAAATATTCCTTTTTTTTTTTTTCTTTTGGTGATAAGTTACTTGTAAATGGTAGTATATAGTAGTATATGGTATTATATGTCATGGTAGATAGGAGCATTTTTTATTACCCATGATTCATGAATAAATAAATTCCACAATTTTTGCACTAACATAATTTATTACATTTGAACTTGTTTATATGTAGTGATCTAACATTAACAAAGTGGTATTCCATTATAAATGACTTTGTCCCTTGGTATAATTGCGTGAACAAGAAATTAAACAATTAATTTTCTCTTCAATTAGCACAAAATAATTAATATTGTCAAAAAAAATGAAAAAGTGAAGGCATAATAGAACACATCCCTAATAAGTTAAATAATTTCACAAAGGAAGACAAATCAAATCAAAAAATAAATATTACAACAAAGACATACCTCAACCTTAGTCCTCCATTGAACTCATCAATCACATTTGCAAACCCATTTTTACTATGAAGCCGAGACTCCAACTCCGATCACTTGCTATCCTCTTGCAATCATCATCGAAGCTCGACAATGTGTCCCCAAATGAATGGAACACTCAATGGCTTCCTCAGCACGAGATCATCTAACGTCTTTTTTTTTTTAACGGGAGACCATCTAACGTCCTCATTATCCACATTCCCTTCAATATCAATGATCGTATCACACCCCATGTCCTTGTTCATTTTATCTTGATCTGAGGTGTCATTGATACTCAAATTGAATTCCCTTGATTGGTTTGTGCATTGTAAATTTTCCTCATATGGTATTTTAGGTATAACATAATTTAGAATTTTACAAGCCTTTGCTCCCGCTAAACCAATCGAGTTTTTGACCATGCTTTCTTGCTCTACACCGGTTATCATTTGAGTAGGAGACATATGGAGAAGGTAAAAACTATAGGTGTTTCATAAAGGAAAGGTTAATAGTGTTATAATTTTGAATCCTCTCGAGAAATCTTTATATATTGATTAATTGATCAAGAATATATAAAGTCTCGTATAAATATATGGCTAATCAGTTATTGATAATGACTAACTAAATCTAGTCTTATCAAGAGAGATATCTACATTAAATACAAAATGTATTAAAATTAAAATGAAAAACTATCATCAACTATCTTCAACTATCTCTACACTTTCCTGAAACTGAGGTTGGTTGAACATCATCAGTTTGTCAACGAGATTGTCATGGCGAACACGAATCATTGCCTTGGTAAAGATATCTGCAAGTTATTGTTGGGAGGTAACATGTAGGAATGTAACTTCTCCAACCAGAAATTTTTTACAAATGAAATGACAATCAACTTTTATATGCTTTGCGCAGTCATGAAACGCTGGATATGATGCAATACGTACGACACTCATATTATCAGCATACAATAATATAGGAGTTCGATGAAGAATGTAAAAGGTCTCTCAATAAAGTAATTTCACTACAAGCTGAGGACATTGCTCGATATTCGAGTTCTACAGAAGATTTAGATACAGTTTGTTGTTTCCTACATTTCCATGATATGAGAGAATCTCCAAGAAAAATACACCACCCATTGATTGAGCGTCTAGTATCGGAGCATCTTGCCCAATTCGCATCAGCATAGACTCGTAACTAGAGAGAAGAGTTAAAAGAGAATAATAGACCTCTATGGTATGTACCCCGTAGATAACGAATGATACGATGGACACCTGAGAGGTGGATGTGACGAGGATCAACAATAAATTGGCTAACGAATTGTACTGCATGAGATATATCTAAACAAGTCATAGTTATATAAAGTAGACTCCCAACCAGTTGTCTATAAAGAGTGAGATCCGAAAGTTTGTCTCCATCATTCTTTCTATATTTTACATTCACCTCTATTGGTATATTCACTCGTTCATCTTCAGATAAGTTGCCCAGTTTGATCGAGTTTCAGTGTACTTTTTCTGGTTAACTATGTATCCATTAGGGAAATAATGAATCTTCAGCCCAAGAAAATAAGTCAAAGGAACCCAATCTTTCATTTTGAATGAGTGATTCAGAAGCTCTTTTAAGTGTCTGATATTATCAAGGTTATCTCTAGTGATGATAATATCATCAACATATAGGAGAAGAATTTGTTATTCCTGAAGAACAATGATGAGTAAATAACGAATAGTCATGAGCACTTTGTTTCAACCTAGCATTAAGAATGTCTTGTCGAAATCGTTCAAATCAAGCCCTTGGAGCTTGTTTTAAACCATACAATGATTTTTTTAAATGACATACCATAGATTTATCATTGCAATAACCAGGAGGATGTCGCATATATACTGTCTCTTTCAAATATCCATGGAGAAATGTATTTTTTACATCCATCTGAGATATAGAGTCTACTGACGAATAACTGAAAGGGAAATTACAGTTCGTACAGTAGTCATTTTAGCAACAGGAGCAAATGTTTCATCATAGTGTATGCCATACTCCTGTTTTGTAACCTTGAGCAACCATCAGATTTAAACTTCACAAAAAAGACTCATTTACTTCCAATAATAGATGTGTGAGAAGGACGCGGTACAAGATCCCAAGGGTTATTTTCCAACAAGGCACTAATTTCTACATCCATTGCCTCTTTCGAACTGGCATAGTCAAGGTTTGCTGGTAGGATAAAGGAATATCTACTGAATTTAAATGAGCAAATAATGATCTGGGGAGTAAACAGTGGTCTAGGTATTTAGAAAGAACCTCAATAGTATCAAGAGAAGCAAACAAAGCTCTTGGTTATAGAGAAAAGTCAAAATCATCTAGGGAGAAGCTATATCGATCAAGTGGGTGAGATCCACGTAAAGAACGTCGTAATTGAGTAGCGCTATCAATAGAATTAGGAAAAGAATCACTTACAGGTAGCGAAGATGTTTGACCTTGCTCTGGTTGGTGAGATGGAGTAGGCGTGGACTGGTTTTGTTGGCCTTGCTGTTGAGGTGCTAAAAGGTGTGATGGTTTATCAGTAGAGAAATCTAGAAAGAAAGGAGCAGAAGACCCTAATGATTTTGCAATTGAAGAATACTAAAAGATGTTTTTCAAAAAGACAACATTGCGAGAGATACGTATACGACGAGTCGTTGGATCATAACATATAAACCCCTTTTGATAGGGACAATAACCTACAAAAACACAAGTGATTACTTAAACATAAAATTTTGCTCTTTCATATTGAGGAAGATGAGCGAAACATACACACCCAAAAGCATGTAAGAGAGAATAATTTGGATGAACATAAAATAATGAATAATATGGAGATTGTTTGTGCAAAAACAAGGATGGGAGGTGATTTATGATATAAACAGCTGTTGATGCAGCTTTAACCCAAAAATTATGAGGCATACGAGAGTCATGCATAAGGGTCCTCACTACTTATAAGATATGTCAGTTTTTCCTTCCAGCTATGCTATTTTTTTTTGGAGTATATGAACAAGTCTTTTGTGATTGAATACCCTGTGTTTTCAAAAAGTCTTGAATCCCCAGTGGAGTCGCCAATCGGGATAGTTTTTCTCATCAAGTTTTATAGCCAGAACATCTCTTTTTTCAGAAGCCATGTGCAAATTGTATTAGAACTCACAGATGTGATCAAGAGTTTTAATATAATATGGTCCTCAAGAGTTTTGAGGTAATATAGTCCCTATGGACCACCTCTTTCCCCCTCCTTTTTTATTTTTTTTTCCAAACAGCAATGTCTAAGAGAAATCACAATTCTGCCACAAGGCCTTCTAAGAGATAAGCAACAAGTAAAAAGAAGAAAATGAGTAAAAAATAGAGAGGTGAATTCAAGGTATTTCTCTCGTAATGGCATATGCTTCAAAGATTAGGGTTTTAAGGGCAGGCTTGACCAAAGACATTCGTCCAACAGAAAGTAGCTCTTCTCAATATTATGGTCTTTCTCGTTCAGACAATTGCAGTGGTGGCCCATGGAACATCAGAAGACCGACTAGGAAAACTTATAAAGGTGCTAGAACCTCTCAACTGTAGTAGCAACAATTGCGGCAGAATAGTCAGAAGAGGAAGAAGCCTTCTGAGTCTAGAATGGTGCTGGCAACACAACTAGTCATGCAAAAACCTCGTGGGTGCTGGCCATCACCAGTAGAATCCAGAAAGAAAGGAAATTAGGGCTTCGGAACGAACACATCAACAAGAATCAGTGGTTTTGGGATCCTCAGCTGTTTCCCCGCAAAAATCAAGCGTTGCTGGTCCGAAGAAAGATCTCGCTCTGATACCATGCTAAAATTCTGAATCCTCTAGAGAAATCTTTGTATATGGATTAATTGATCAAGAATATACAAAGTCCCGTATAAATATACGGCTAATCAGTTATTGATAATGACTAACTAATCTAGTCTTACCAAGAGAGATATTTTCATCTAATACAAGATAAATTAAAATTAAAATGAAAAACTATCGTTAACCATCTTCAACTATCTCTACAAAGAGTACATGGGCTCCGTTCCCTCTCTATACCAGCTATCATGAGAAACAAATTACCCAAATTTCCGTTATGATTCCTTAATTGTTTTCAATGTTTTACATAGCATGTCAATTCCAACACTATTATAAAAAAAAAAAAAAAAAAATCCAACACTTGTAAAACAAGTAATGAGATGCATGCTTCCACTTTTCAGTGCCTGTAATGACATAATGAAGATGATATTAGCAAGGGGTATCACTTCGTGCATGACAAAACTATGTCCGAAATATAATAATTGGTCTAAAAAACACATCATCCTAAAAAAAGCAACTAAAAACATTTTCAAAAAAGTTTTTAGGAATAAGTTTCATTTAAAAATTCTATTTTTTCAATAAATACTTTGTGTGGAAATTCAAAGAAGTTCGTATAACGATCCAAACACGTCTTCATACAAAGCATAAGACCATATGCACCTCAAGCTATGATAAAAAAACCTTAATTTCAGCTATTCTGCTTATCAATACTATCATAACCATTATAAGAAATATTAAAGAAGCCGTAATAAAAAAAGCCATACTCCATCTTGCTGAAATGGGAAGAAACCAAGCACGAAGACGATAGCAAATGAATATGCATTGCAATTCTCAATTTACTATTAAGGAAGAAAGAGGCATAACATTGAGATCCATAAAAAGAAGTACGAATCATTTTCAAGTTCTACAAGACTACCAAGTAATAGGAGTAGAGACGAGGAAGTAGTTAAGATTGAACGTAATGAAGTATAAAAAGACTGCACTTTCAATATCTTGAGTTGATAATCCACGAAAATTGAGCTATTGAAGAAGATGTCGCACACAAAATTAGAGCTAAGCGAGCGAAGTGGAGACGTGCAACTGGAATTTTATATGATCGTCGCATACCAATGAGGCTGAAGGGCAAGTTTTATAGGACAACGATGAGACCGACTTTGCTCTATGGGGCAGAATGTTGGGCAGATAAAAAACAATAGACTCATAGAATTAGTGTAATAGAGATGAGGATGTTAAGATAGATGAGTGGCTAGACAAGATGGGATAGAATTTGAAATGAATATATTCAAGAGAATTTAGGCGTAACACCAATTGACGATAAAATCAGAGAGAGTAGATTTAGGCGGTTTGGCAATGTGAGACGTCGACCAAGTACAACATTTGTTAGGAGATGCGAGTTAGTTCAAGTGGAAGGACTGAAAAGGACAAGAGGTAAGCACAAAATGACATCGTTGCATATAGTTCGAAAAGATATGGGGACTATGACCTCACTGATAATATGACTTTTAATAAAGTCGAATGAAGAACTAGGATTCATGTACCCGACCGCAATTAATTAGGAAAAAGCTAAAATGGTGATAATGATGATGGTAATATTACCAAATACTTAGTCAAATAGTTTGTACTAATATAGATGAATTTAATCTTCCTCTTTTATAATTTTATTTTTCTTGTATTAAGTGCTTAGATGTACAAGAAAAGACACAAACTATTGCTATTCCTCACTAGAATGAAAAAAACAGCATTCAGTGGTAAGTTTCGAAGCTTTGTACAATCAATAGTGCCTGAAAGAAGAAACTCTAGAACATGATGTGAAAGGAGTAAACCCTAAGAATGGAGAGAAACTCATGCAGAAAAGCCTAAGCAAAAGAAAGGTTCTATGTGGGGGCATGTGAAGGTAGCTAGGCTTGAGGAGAGTGATTGGGGCTAGAAGTGACAAGATAAGCGCACAGCTAAATATGAGAGAAACAGAGATAGAGAGATAGTGAGAGGAGAGTATTTTTTGGCTAAATTGAGAGATGTTATTATGTCACAAAAGCCCCAATGATAAAGGATTTGGGGTAGCATCAGTTGGGTCTGAGGAGAGAGAAACAAAGGTGAAACCCAAAGCAAATGAGTGATAGAGATACCTGACAGGAAGGACAACAGTGATGAACGAGATGAGAGTTAGAGAGAGAGCTATCTGACTTCATATCAATGTGTGTGTGTGAGAGAGAGAGAGGTTAACTGAAATTTTATTTTAGTTTTGGGCTACATATAGTCCATGTTTGGATGAGAACTGAATATATAATAGATATAATATTGTGATAGACATTAGTGTATTCTACATAGACGTAGGTCTACTAGTTTCTTGGCTGAAACCATTAAATACATAAGCTTAATGTTGTTTTATGTTGGACTGAGGCCTTCACAAGTATAAGAGGTGTTGTTTGGCGGAAGCCATCATAGATTTTGTTAAACATAATATATAAGAACTAACAAATAGTTTTAGTTTTCCAAATAGTTGGAATAAGCCTCTGACGATGATGATAATATAAGAAATACTAAAGATAAGTACTTCTAGTAAAAAAAAAAAAAAAAAAGAACTTTTCATAAAAATCCTATATATTTTGTGAAATTGTTAAATAGCCTCATCTTTTTTTATTCTTTTTTCTCAAGTCCCTTGTATCATCAGATTTTACTTTTTCTAGAATAACTCCTTGGCACTTAAGTATCCAACCTAAAATTTTTCAATCTTGCGACATTATTTTTTCAGGTGTACGAGAGGTGAAATTAGGAACTTTTTTTATTGAAGTTAATCTATAGGTTGAAGAGGTTATATCTCTAAAGATTTTGAATCCTAAAATTTACGCTAGGTGGAGTTTTACCTAAAGGAGTAAATAGACACTTGCTTCTAGTTATCAAACAGGCCCTTAGAAAGAAAGAACCTAAATGGAGAGAGAGACGCGGAACAAAGCATTTCACAATATAGGGGTGGCAATTTTTTAATTGATCCAATTGGGTCTGGGTATGGGTTTACATATTGGATCCGGTGAGTCAGGTCTGGGTCCAAATATTGGATCCGGTGAGTCAGGTCTAGGTCCAAATCTTGGACTTGACCCCTACGACAATGCTATTGTACCCGGACCCGAACCTGACCCGTTACCACCCCTACCACAATGCTGTCTCTCGTAGGTCTAGAAATGTCTCTCGTAGGTCTAGAAAGGGAGAGATGAGAAAAAGGGAGTGGTTTTTCGAAAAGAAATGATAGAAAAAAGCAAGAGATAAGGAAACCTAGGGATTGCATCACTTTGTATTAATGAATAAAAAGACCAAATATCTGAGTGACTGAACGCTGGAATTTACACCGAGAATTGCTTGCATTAAAGCACGGTAAACTACAGATTGCTCAACTTTCCTTCTCGGCTCTAAGGGGCTATTCCAACCAATACAATTAGATCGCTTTTATGAAGGCTGATATATATATCTTGTCAAAGTTAAAACTAGGGGCTATTCCAACCAATATAATTAGTTAGCTTTTATGATGGCTGATATATATATCTTGTCAACTTCACTTTTTAACTAAAAGTTTTAAAAAGCACCTACTAAGAGGTCTTGTAGAAAGGAACAGGCCTTGAGCCTTATTTGCTGTACAAGTATCACTGGGGCATGTGTTAACTGATCTGTACCATCTCTCTTTCTAGTCGCCTTATTTTTGCTTGCCTTGGGGTCCATTAAGAGCTTCTATCAAAATTTAGTTTCACAATCATTCTCAATAAAGGTTGACATTGCGTACAATGTATCCCTTTTGCACTTTCAATGGTCAACCTCCCTACAATTTAATATGAGAAACAAGCAATCTGAGACATCGCATACAACGTATCCCTTTTGCACTTCCAAATGGCCGACCTCCCTACAATTTGAAATGAGAAACAAGTAATCGGTCGTCTCCGTGTTTGCCTTGTACATGAGACATACACTAGTTAAGACAAAACCTCTTCTTCTTGATTCCTTACCATCAATTACTTTCCAAGCCCTAATAGCCTGGGAAAAGACTAGGTTTTGAAAGGTTGGAAAGTTTCCAATCTTTCTGGACTGTGGGGTTCACCTACGGGGTTGCCCATGATCAGGCAATCTGTTATAAGGAGCTTACCATAAACTCACCACTTGGGGTGAGATTCTTTCTCGGGTATCATGTGCGTCTAATAATTGGTATAACTCATGGACTTTTTTCAAGTAGACATCAATGCATGTTTCTTGCATGCTAGTATTATTTCATATAAAAATTACCAAAAATGATTCAATATCAGAACTGGGCATTTGTACCCAGAAAGAAACTTAGGTAACCATGCACATAACGGCCACAGACTCTATGATGGTGCTGGACAAAGTCTTGAACTTTTCAAAAAATTGCATAATTAAATTCACATGACTTTACATGTGATAACATCTTTGGTACTTCGTTATAAAGATAATTTTCAATTTGATTTTCAAATGTATGCATCTAAAGTTTACTACAAACTTAGGTGGTACATTTGAAGATTTCAGGTGTTCGAAATTTTTTTCAATTTATCATGTATTAAAGGAAGACTCAAAAGAACATGGATGGAAATAATAAAGAGGACTTATAGTGACTTATGGTCTCACTGAGTGTATGACCCTTGATAAAGCAAAATGAAAGTGCATAATTCGGTAGCCGATCCCAAATAATTGGGATAAGTCTCGAATGATGACAGTGATTGGGACTATGTTGACCAAGCCTAAGGATAAGGTTCATTGATGGATGTGAAGCCTCCATGCAAACAAACATAGAACTGCATTTCAAGTTCTCTTTCTCTACTTTCATTTTCTCTCTGCTCTGATTCAAATGTCTTAACATTATCGCTAACATTTGAATAACATTTCAAAAATAATCCAATTCTTCAAAACCCAAGCTGTAAGCTGCTACATGATAGAGAAACTGAAAGCCTACAAGGACTCCAGGAAACAAAATTATTTTTCAAAAACATGGACCCCATCTTTCTCTGTGGAAGTCACTGAAAGACATATTACTTTGTTACAAAGAACACCAAGAGAACAGAGATTCCCGCTTGTTCTATGTTCCATCTTCTCTCACACAGAAAATTAATGAAAATATTACAAAATTGGATATGCAAAGACCAGGACTTTCAATGCTCTTTGCTTTTTAATATCTTTCTTCATTAATCATGCCTGTCCAAGAACTTCTCAATCATAACCGAGAATCCAGCAAAACCCGCACAACCAACACATGCTGCCTTTGGACCACCTGCAAGCATGTAAAACTAGGTCATCAAGGGCAGCAAAAATATGCACCAAATAGTATCTAAAGATCAATTCACAATAACTTAGTTCACTGTGTGATATTTATTACAAACAAGAAGCAACAATGAAGAGATCCGAAAAATTGGCTTGCAATGGTGGTTCTAGACTTGTCATGGACGCTCTTTGACATCTTTTCATATAGTCCACTGACAAAAACATAAAAAGATCTCCCTTTTTTTTATTAATTTTTTTTCTAGTGTGGCAGATTGCCTATTGGCAGGGCATGGACTAAACTTCAGTAAGAGCCATGCCACAACTAGACAAATCAAACAACAAAATTGACAACACAGAGACTCTGCTTGTATATAAAAAAAAAGAGAGGCAGATGAACACGTAACTCAAACTGGTGGTACTCTGTGAACGAAACTTCATGCTGCTATTATTTGAATCGATTCATCTATTTGACTAAGGGAGCTCAATCCCCTTGATATAGGAAGAAGTGCCATCATGGAGATTTCAAATGAGGGGCTAAATTGCTGAAATATCAAGGGAAATTATAATTCTCGGTCATTATCTACTGGGTTACCACCATCCATTAAAATGTACAGTAAAGGAAATAGATCGCAATCCACCAGAATAAAACTTGATCCTAGGTCAGTTCAACTCTCTTTCTTTATCATCCATCATTTCTACAAGGTAGATAAACAAAGGACGGCGGTATTTCCATAATTCATTAATGTCATAGAACACTTATCCTTAAAGGAATTCAATGTCTTAATACATGAAAGTGTGCCAAATAACAAGATATGTGTAAACATATGCATTCCTTGACATTAAGACATCCAACAAAGTTAAAAGAATGTCTGAATATCAGAGGATCAAATCTAAATGCCCATTTCAAAATGTGTAGATCCTTTGTACAAGTGGATTACAAAAAACATTTTCAGGTTGGTATTGATAAATATTTCAGTCCTTTGCCCGTCTTTTCCTGTGTATTACACATTCAGAATCATTAGCATCTGTTTTTTTCCTTTCTAATTTATTTTTCTATGCTTGATAGTTTCTACTCCTTGCGTATCTAAGGGTCATGCCAAGAAAAAGAAAAATAACCACAGATTCTATGGCTCAAGAACTCAAGCTAAAAGTCTCAATTACTTCACAGTCAGGGTGCATGGTATGCAAATTGTATTTAAGGCTACAGAAAGCAGGTATACCCTGATGGGTTCCACTTCCAGTTCCTTCCAATACAAACAATTCCAGATTAGCCTAGTACCCAGGCTTTTGTCAATGCGAACCCAAGTATTGCCACTCTCTTTCTTACAAAATTTTCTTACTGCCAAATGTCTGCAAGAATACATTAAACCCTTAAACTACCCTTCCAATTTTTGATAGGGTCACTAACCCTGACACCCATGCCATACAAACTTGTGCATATCCTCAAATGACTTTAATCCAAACCTGTGCATCTTCTTAATCAGAATTTCATTCATTGATGAAGGGTGTTTTGCTGGGGAAATGGTAACCAGAGCACTGATTTGGAAGACCATAAAATGAATTGCCCATTCTATCTATTTCATTTTATAGACCTAAAACCAAGCTTCATTTCATAGCTCCTAGACAATAGTTCATTTGAGCAACTTTGGCTATATCAATAGCTTAGCCTAAGCCTGGACACCAAGAATGTCATGTCTATATCCTGTCTAAAAGAAATGTGTCCAATCAATCACATACATATCAGGATACTAGCATATTAGCTTGATATACAAAATGGTAGAAGTCGCAACAGCAATTTCAAACCATTATAACTTGGTTGAAATGCGACTGATGGTAAGGTGAAGTTTTGTTCAGCATGTTCCAAAATAGTTGAGGAATATTCACCATATCACTACAAACATCAGCAATTCGGAATAAAATTGAATGCAAAGTGACCTTCATTCAAACAGTAATAGTTACACATGCCCGACATCTTCTTACAATTGTTGCAATCGCATAACGTCATTGTTTATTAGGATTTGTGTGCATTATATGGCCTCAACACTTGGTTCCTGATTTGTAGTTCATGTATTCCCCATATATTTTGTATACTCATGCATTTTTCATATTCATAAAATAAGACTCCCAATTTACATGAAAGTGTTTGGCTCCATAGATGAAACATGACATAAGGAGGTTCTATGGGATTTAGAGCAGTCGTTATTGTGATTTAACATTAGTGCCAGTTTTGAGCGGAATCTATGGTTGGGACTTAAGAGCGTTGCGTCATCCTCACCTCGACTTGTGGTTATGTCTTGGTTAGGTAGAGTGGAATCATCATCATCATCATCCAAGACGTATCCCAATTATTTGGGGTCAGCCAGTGATTAAAAAAGTGGACCGCCCAGCACCTAAGCGGTCTGAAAGGCCTGGGCGCATCGCCCAGGCCTAGGCGGCCAATCTAGGCGGTCGACTTTGGGTGGCCACCTAGGGCTTGTGCCCCTCCTAGGGGCAGAAATAAGTTTTGGTGGGGGTAATTTTGGTCATTTTTTTTGTATTAAAGAGCCAACAATTAATGTTTTATGTTCATTCGAAATCTAAAACTTATTGGAGTCAATTTTAGAGAGAGAAAGCCCCCAAAAAACTAGTTTTTGGTGAATTTTTAGGATCGAAGGGTTTCTCAAAGTTAACAAAAATTGATCAAAACATCACACATTGATCTTAGATTTACTTTTAGATGTTTTGCAAAGTTATTTAGGGGGTTTTTTTGAAAATTTTGAGTATTTAGAATCATCTTTGAGGTGGAAGTTTGAAGATTGAGCAATCAAACTCAAAATGATTTTTTTTATTGTTTTAGTAAATTGCATTATTTTTTAAATGTCTTCTTCGAGATCTAATAGGAGTAGTGATCTCGGTTGAAAATATGGCTATAACCCAGATCCTAATGATTAAAATTGCATAAGATGCAAGTTTTGTGATAAGGATACAAAAGGGGGCATAAACCGGTTCAAGAAACATCTTACTGGTATTAGGGGGGATGTTGTCCCATATAAAAAGACTCCTGATGTTGTTAAAGAGGAAAAAAACAATTTTTTGAATATGGTAAAAATGAAAAAAGATAAGAGATTTGCCGCTATAGTAGAGATTAGGTCTGGGATTCGGGTCAATTATGATGATAATGATAGTGATGAGGAAAGGCTTGGGGGGAAGTATTGACATGGGACATGCTATGGAGTGGTTAGTTGATGATGATGATGAGGTCAAGGGGCATGAAGGATTAACATGGGACATGGTCATGGATGCTTCAGGGACATCAGCTGACCCTCTTAGGGCCACTAGATCTTTTGCACAGAGAACAAGGGTGGAGGAAGAAGAGGCTGATTCAAAAGAGACGGAGGAGGACAAGGATGACCAATATGTCGAGGAGGGTGATGACTCCGTCGACTCCGATGAATATGATGCCAATGTAGCTGACCCAAGATTTTCTGATGATGAATGAATGATGAATGTTGAATAATTATTAAACTTTGAAGTTTAAACTTTGAATGAAGTATTCAACTATTGAAGATTCTTTTGAGTCTTCAAGTATTACTTTCATAGTTTTATAATTCAATTTTGCTTTCTTCCTCATGGTGGTGTACTTCAGTATTGGTTTGATACTATTTGGTAACTTGGTTTGATAATTTGGTTGGTTGGAAAATTTTAAGTTTTAATTGGATATGGAGTATGAACCGACTTATGGATTATGGTTATAGTTATGGAGTGTGTGCTAAATGCTAATATATAGTATAATTTGAATTATGTATTGCAATAGATATAACTGATACTGACATAACTACAGAATCCTTTTTGGATTCAACTGGGTCGCTCAGATTCTGGGCGCTTGCCTGGGCACCCGGCGGCCTGGACCCCCTAGGTCGCCTAGCCCTTTCTGAAACACTGGGGTTAGCTACACGAATCATGTTCATCCATTCTTCTCTATCAACGGTCATTCTCTCAATAAGACCAAAAGTCATCATATTTTTTCTCACTAATTCTATCCATGTCCTTTTGGGCCTTCCCCTTGCCCTTTTAAAGCCTTCTACTTGAACCAAATCACATCTCCAAACTGGTGTAGCACATGGCCAGCCTACTTAAATCTACTTCAGTGTATCAAAAAGCGTTAGGCGGGTCCTAGGCGGCCTGGGGGGTCCAGGCCACCCAGCGCCTAAGCAGCCACCTAAGCGGGCTCCCAGAACTTGGGTGGCTGCCCAATTGATAAAAAGTAAAAATCATACCAAATAACCAATATACCATATTCCAAGTTGAAAAAAAAGGATAGACGTCGAGAAGAGAATTTTGATAATCCATATTGTTAAAACAGTAAATTGTAAAACCATACAAGTGTAGGATATAAAAGTCAATACTCAACACAACAAAAATATACAGAAATTTAGAAAATATATACTCTAACAAAAATCAACACTCATGACTCAACACAACAGTTAACAGACTCAACGCTCAACACTCAGTACCAAGAGGCAAGAATCTTCAGTCGTCGTCATCATCATCATCAGAGGGAATATCAATAGGGCAAGCCTCATCATATGCATTAGAGTTGAGGCCATCTTCATCATAGTCATCTCCCTCTTCAATATAACGCTCGTCCTCCTCTGCTTCTTTTGAATCTGCCTCTTCCTCCTCCTCTTCTTCTACCTTCCTCTTACTAGTATGTGTAGTCTGTGCAGATGAGGTCCTAGGAGTCTTGGCTGCTCTACTCTTTTCTTTGTGCTTCTCTGAACTCAAATATTGTATAATTTCCTCCTTGGGAGCATGAGGAACATTTTTACACGGGGCAACATCCCCCTTAATACTGGCAAGGTGTTTTTTAAACCGGTAAATGCCCCCATTAGTATCATTTCCATAATAATTACATTTAATACGATTTTTATCACTTGGATTCCGGTTATAACCATACTTCCAACCCGGATCACCACTCCGACTAGAACCTGGAGAAGATACTTCCATAGAACAAGGCTTATTTTCATCCTTTTCTGGTTCTTCAAAATTCAGAAAATGTCTAATCTCATCCCGAACTGCTTCAAGAACCTTTGTACAAGAAGCAACATTACCTCTAACACCAGCAAGGTGTTTTTTGAATTGGCTAATACCCCTATTAGTATCTTTTTCACAAAAATTACATCTTATACAATTTTTGTCATTTGGTTTTGGGTTGTACCCATACTTTCAACCCGGATCACTTCTTCTAAAAGTAGTAGAAATAGAAATAGATCTATGACAAAGATTTTGTTATTGTTTTTGTTTTACATAACTTATAAATTGCTTAATCTCTTCTCTAAGAGCTTTCGAAACATTTTTACAAGGGGCAACATCCCCCTTAATACTGGTAAGATGTTTCTTAAACCGGTTTATGCCTCATTTTGTATCTTTTTCACAAAAATTGCATCTAACGCAATTTTTGTCATTTGGATTCCGCTTGTATCCATATTTCCAACCCGGATCTCCACTCCGACTAACTCCTGAAGAAAGACATCTCTTAATAAAACAAGCTATCTAAAAAATGCACTTACTTTGGTTGCTCGAACTCCAAACTTTGAGAAACACTTCGATGATTCGATCCAATGAAATGTAGTTTTTTGGAGGTTTCTTTCTTTCTAAAAGGGGTTCTTGTGGGTTTAGGTTGCAAATGAACCTAAAACCCATCATTCTAAACTCTTATATCTTGAAAAAACGCAAAAAAAAATATACTTTTCCACTTCTGGGCAAGGCGCAGGCCCTGGGCGGCCGCCTAGACGGGTTCCGTACCGCCTAGGCGGCTGCCCAGGGACCACCGCTCAGTTTGGCCGCCTAGGCACTGAGCAGTCCGGTTTTTTGAACAATGATCTACTTTCCCTCGTCTTAGCATCTATTGAGGCCACACCTAAGTTCCCTCGTATATATTCATTCCAAATTCTATATTTTCTTGTCTTACCACTCATCCATCTCAACATCCTTATCTCAACTACCCTCATCCTATGGATATGTTGTTTCTTGATCGCCCAACATTCCATCCCATAAAGCATGGCTAGTCTTACAACAATCCTATAAAACTTCCCCTTTAATCCCAATGGTATGCGGCGATCATATAAAACTCCAAATGCACATGTCCAGTTCGCCCATCCAACTCTATTTCTAAGTGCAACATTCTCTTGGATTATCGACCTTAGATATTGGACACAATCTCTTTTAGGTATTTTTTGACCATCAATTTTAACTATTTCCTCGTTTCTACTCCTATTATTACTAAACTTGCATTAGAGATGGAATTACACCATAAATGGATAAAAGCTAGCAATAGCCTTTGGATGCATCGCAAAGGTCGGCTTGTGGGACGCCCTAGTAGAGGTTGGGGTCAGCCAAATGGTGGATTGTTGTCTAGGAGGAAACCAAAACACTTGGGAGGAAACCAAAACACTTGGGCGATAGGATAGTGCATTGTGAGGTTAAAGGCTGGGAAGCCTGGACAAGGCATCCTACACAAATTCGTACTACAAACTACGGTTTCTTTGGTCAAGTGATAGATCGGTACCATGCATGTCCAATACCTCGAAGAGTGTGTCTAGACATAGTGTCCAGGTTGGACCACACTTGTATTTGGGAGGGGGAACTTGTAACTTGTAGCGACACTATGGTTCCTTGGTTTTGGTTAGCTTTGATATGCCAATTATGAGCCCCTTGCATGGGAGACATGTGGGTCATGGTTCTGTTGGGTTCGTTTTAGTTGGGTGCAATTATAGGGCAGACATGGTGTGACTAATCAGAGTTTTATCTCATTGGTAGCACACTCTCTTAATGGTTTTTTCCAAAGGCTTTCTAAGAGAAATTAAATACTTTTATTTTCTCAAGTTAGTCATCTTATTTTGGGGTTGTAAAGTTCTTAAAAAGAAAGGTGTTTATGAAAATAAGAGGTATCTATGGGGGGACTTAGGAGATCCTTTGTACTTCAAAGTAGGGCCTAGTTGTAGGCCACATAAGAGGGCAACATGACAAGAGGAGTCAAGGGGACCCCCTAATCATGGGGTCCACATGACACAATATTTGATATTATATTTTGGGACAAATTTGCCTATGGTGGATGGGTGCTCCACAAATGGCTCTCTAGGAAGATTTAGTATCAAGATTCCATGAGATTTCTAATACTTCCATGATTTCTTGAAAGGTGACTAGATTATAGAACAAAGTTGGCCAATATTCTTCTTGGAAAACCTCCATAAGTTTTGGAAAGATTTTGAGTTCAAGGTAGATTAGAAGATGTAGTGGATATTAAATTAAGGTTGGAGATCTACTAGGATTTTGAGAAAGTGATTAGATATAGTCAAATTGTGGATAATGGGATTCAACCCATAGTTACCGGGAACAAGAATGTGAACAGTTCCGGGAATGGGAACGGGAACGGGTGCGCGGAGCGAGTCTATCTTGAAGTTCCCTAGATGGTGGAGCGAGCTCTGTTGTCACAGCCCCACCCCCTGCCCCCATACCGTACTTGCCGGAGGGTAACAGGGTGAGGGATTGCGACCCGAGGTGGCGAATGCCACTCAGATCGGTTAGGGTGTCTAAGAGTAACAATCTTATCGAGACAGTCAACGATGGCATAGTGTGTGGACAACTAGTCCATGCCCAAAATAACATCAAAGTCCCGGATATCTAGAAGTATCAAGTCTATGGGCAGGCCAAACCCCTCAAGTAAAACTCCACATTGTTTATATACCATATCAGTTTCCATAGAATGCCCCATAGGTGTACATACTTCTAAAGTCCAGTCAAGAAGTGAAGGCTCAACATTTATATGGCATGCAAAGTGAGGTGCAACAAAAGAATGATAAGAACCAGGGTCTATCAAAGTTCTAGCTTCTCTATCACAAACAGAGAGTGTACCTCGGATCACTGAGGTAGACGCCTTAGCTTCCTACTCTGTGATCTTGAGCCTTTGATCGGTTTTCTGGCCTCTTCACACGGCGGTCTTTGATTAGGTGGCCAAGCTTGCCACAACCAAAACACGTTCTCGACTTCTTGTGGCACTCAGCCACAGAGTGGTTATTCATTCCACATTACGAGCAGGCCGGGCATCGGTTATCCCTCACATCGCCCGGGAAGGTCTTTTGGATTTTTTGGTTGCTTTGATTAGTCTTCCCTTAAAGTCTCTTCTAGGAGGCGGCCCGAGTCTTCCTCTCAAAACTCCCAGATGGTGCGGACCTTACTTTTCCTTCCTTCCTTAATCGAAACTCTCCACAATCTTTCTCAATCTTCATAGCTAGGTCCACTAATAGGGATAATGTCTTAAGATTGGCTAACATTATTCTCCCCCGGATATCTGGCTTGAGGCCCCTCTCAAACTTGCTCGCCTTATGCGCCTCTGTATTGATGATATGTGGCGCGTAGCGAAAGACCTCTGCAAATTTAGTTGCATACTGCTCTACTAACAGTCTCCCTTACTGCAGCTCAATGAATTCCACCTCTTTTCATTGTCGAACTGAATCGGGGAAGTACTTTTCATTAAATGCTACTAGAAAACTTTCCCAGGTTGCCTTAGTCTCTGTCTCTTCCGAGGATTACCTCACCGAATTCCACCAGTGCTCGGCATCCCCTTTGTCTCTTCCGAGGATTACCTCACCGAATTCCACCAGTGCTCGGCATCCCCTTCTAACATAAAGGGCCCCAGTCCAACCTTCTGCTCGTCGGAACAATGCAACACTTCAAATATCTTCTCTACTTGCCTCTTCCATTTTTCAGCCTTTTCCGCTCCCCTGTGTCTTGAGAATGCAAGAGGGGCAAGTCTCCTAAACCTCTCAATCAATCCACTGTCATCTTGGCTTGGAGCGGAGGCAGCTGTGGCGAGCATGTAGTCCTTCATCATTTGAGTCATGGCCCGAGTGTCTTGAAGAAGTCCCCCAAGGCTCGGTGTTCTCGTTACTAGAACTCGCATTGTTGGCACGAGTCCTCGTCATCTTGACCTAAAACAGGAACACCCAGTTACTAGCCTATCCAAAAACCACTCTAAGGACACAACCAAGACTCTCTAGGCCAAAAATCCTATCCTGCTTGCTCTGATACCATAAATTGTCACAACCCCACACCCTACCCACATACCGTACTTGTCGGAGGGTAACAAGGTGGTATTCGCTACCTCTGATCGCGATCCCACACCCTGTTACCCTCTAGCAAGTACAGTATGGGGGCAAGGCGCGGGGCTGTGACATCTGTACATGGTATGGGGAAGGGAACGAGTTCCATGACTTCTAGGGAGCGCATTTTTATATGGACGGGAGTGGGTTCCCTATCATAAGGGATCGCGTTGTGCCGTTCTTAAGATCGGGGTTTCCGGAGTTCACTATTTCAAGTATATCGTAAACTGGAAGCGAATTCCATTTTTTGGTATGTTAATAATGGGCTCTTGGGTGGATAGAGGGAGTGTACGAGAGACAGGGGGAATGGATAGAGGAGTGAAGTACTATGGGTTATGCATCTTTTCTACCAAGGTTGTGCTCTAATCAACCCTAATGCCCAAGAATGTGATCCCAAAACATGAATATGAAGATATGGTTGCATTTTTTTTTCTTTTTCCCTTCCTTTGCTTATAGGATTAAAGTGATTAAATTTAGAAGATCGACAAGAAAAGTCATTGCGTATTTAAGATGGTGTGATTCCTTGGTGTTCGAGGCTGCAAGTCCTTTAACATTATTTGGATTCATTTTCTTTACACGAACAAAATGCATGCCACAACCAACGACCATCCACCCACTGTCACCGTTTCATATCTCACCCAAGCTAATAATCGTCCACATAATGATGGTACACAGACACAACATGATCAATTCAATATTACAATACAATTATGACTTGTACATATGTTACTTTATTTCATTAGAAATGCACCATTAACTTGCAACATCAACTAATTGTACCACATCAACCTCACTTCACAATAAAATTGCGACATGGCTAACTTTTGAACATCCTTTTAATCTTGCCCCTACTCTAGTTGCCTTTCTTTAAAATTGGACACAAATGTCATTGCAAAATGCATGCATCATAGAAAATTTGTGGAAAACTAAGTGCTATACACGAATAAAATAAACTTTATAGGTGCATCTCACTGCCAATGTATAGGATACTCGGTTCTTGTTATGATAGACTCATGGTTCCAAATGATATTGGGGCCATGATCTTGGGCATGCGCATCGGGATCTAGCTTGCTATGGACCTCGTTCCCAAATAATGGGAATCGAGTTCCCATAACTCCGGAGCCGATCCGGTCACTTGGAGTGCGGGATCGAGATTCTAGGGTGAAAGCGGACCCCTACATGGGCACTCCTGGTAACTATGATTCAACCACTCACTCCGTAGATTATGAAGTTCCACTGGATGACGAATTACCAAATAACAAACACATATATGCATATCTCTATATAAAGATCACTTTACGTTCTTACTATCCATCCCATCACGTGGAGATTTTTGAGCTGAGACTTCCACCTGGTATATTTCAGAGAGAAAAAAGAGAGGCATGTGAGAGAATAAGGGTTTTAAGGAGAGAGAAAAAGGGCAAGTGCATGGGGCATAGAGAACAACATAGAGAGAATGTCCTTCCACCTTGTGTTTAAGAGAAGCATAGAATAAGGTAGGGTTGAAACCAGAGACTCTAGCATGCAAATTCTTCCCAAAACCGAGAAATGGTAAAGGTACATCGACGCACCATTGATCCAGGGAAACAATAAGGGGTGTACAAAATTATAGAAGGAGAGTTTAGGTTATTTTCATGGTTTTTTTTTAGTTATGTTTTTGAGCCATCTATTTGTGAATGCGAACAACATATAATATCTAGGGG